>NC_056722.1:6631040-6633540 GCF_018831695.1 Puntigrus tetrazona | reverse complement strand
ACAGAATAATAGCTCCGCCTTCTTTCTTTACGTGAACATTTAGTAGAGTTTAGTTGTGGAGGCGTGTTTAAATGAAGCATTTTAGAAGGTGTGGGTTAGTTTTGAAACATATCATATATATATATATATATATATATATATATATATATATATATATATATATATATATATATATATATATATATATATATATATATATATGACCCTCTAAGCGCCAAAGAGTACATCTTTGCAGCACAATGGTGCCTCCGTGCGAGGCAAGAGTGTCCACACAACACAAACCAGTGATCATTTTGACACCTTGCCCAAGGAGGAGAAATAGAGCAGGAAAAAGCTCTGTGGATCCAGTGTCCCAAAGAGGTGGGAGTGTCCGTGCTGTGCTTCAGTATCTATTAGCTGGGAAGTAACGAAGTGCAAACACTTTATTACTGTACTTCAGGAGATATTTCTGGTATTTGTAAATACTATCTACTTTCTACTTTTACTCCTTACATTTTTACACAATTATTAAAGTAACCTTGTTACTTTAGTTCTGGTGGATCTATACTTTTATTTGACTGAAGGATGTGTGAACTTGCCATCTCTGATGATTTCCTGAATATTACTGATCAAAAAGTAGGTAGGTTACACGTGTGTTTTACTAATATATCGTATAGTAATGTAGTAATAATTTAGAACTTTCTCCTGTTTTTCACCTGAAGTTATTTGTGGGTGTTTCTTTGTATCCCAAACAATTTTCCTGGCAGTTTGGCTGAAATTTTAGTTGATCTACCTGACCGTGGTTGGGTTTCAACAGAACTCGTCATATTCCACTTCTCAATTTGACTTTGAACACTGCTGACTGGCATTCTCAAATCCTCGGATATCTTTTTTATATTTCTTTCCTGTTCTATACAGTTCAAGGACTTTTTCCTGCAGATCCTTTCTTCTCTCAAAGAATAGACAAAAGAAAAATGGCCACGAAATCATAAATTCCGCCAGGGTGTGTAAACTTATGAGCACAGCTGTATGGCTTTCTTTTATCATGACGGAGGACTGTGTTTACAGACAGTGGTTTGTGGAAGGATTCTTATAATGTGAATGACAGAAGAATGCTGATGAATGATGCAGTGTTTTCAGATCTTTTCATGCATTTCTTCACAGATTGCAGAGCCTCTGCTTATCTTGTCCTGATGTCAGTTAGCTTAATTAGTTGCTAGATGTTCTCCCAGCTGAATCTTTTCAAAATGTCTTTCTTCTTCAGCTCTTTGTTGCCCCGTGGCAATTGATGACCCGTAGCATCCATCAAATTAGAAATGAGCTTATTTAGTGGATAAAATCCATTTAAACATTTGTTATGTCCTCAATGTTTTATTGTGCATAAGATATTGGTGCAAGTGATTTGATTTTTTTATTCACATTTGAAAAAACATCCCAAAATATTCAGAATCTGGACTGTAATAAAATGCAATACATTAAAATATTAGCAATTGCAGATAAAGGTGGACCACATGCTCAAACTGGGAACATATCTAGGGTTTAGACTGGTTAAAACAGTGATGGCAGATTCATCCTGCATTTATATCTGCATTACGGCCTGTATAAAAGCCGTATAAAAGCTTCTCCTGTGATTTAGTTCGTGGCATGTATGAAGCTCATTAAACAGGTTAGTGGAGTGGACGGGCAATGACCTCTTAAATCACACCAGATGATTAACGTTATTATCGGCGTCTTGCAGCAGAATTAAAATGTTCGCCAATGTTTACCTTTCATTATAACACACGACCTGCTCTTTCCTCCACTACATGACCAGATGAGCTGAACAAACGGCTGCTGTACACATAGTGGACTCAGAAATCCTTGTGTTACCTTCCCCAGATGAACAGCAGGGCAAACACAGTGTGTGTGTGTGTGTGTGTTCACTGCTGCTCCTACACATCTCTTACTGCTTCACTTTATTTGCCAAGATCCCCTGGAGAATCATCACAACTCTAAACAGTCTGTCGGCGTTGCCCAGAGGAACGCTTCACAGGTTAAGAACCAAAGCCTTCTTCCTTTAAGCATTAGCTCAGAAGTTTCTACTAATATTCCACGTGAAATACTAGCACCTAAAGAGTTCTGAAATTAATATTGATGAAAAATGTTTGAGATTTGACTTGTGAATGGAGGCCTGGGTATGAAATAAAACTGTAAATCATTTAATCTAGCCTTATTGATTTTTCATTTTTGGCTGAACTAAACCTTTAAAACACGGGATAACTTATCCATCGAAGGTCTGATCGTTATCAGTAATTACAGTAAGTTTTATTCAAATACTTAAAATCCTAAATTATCTTATGCAATAATAGCATTTAAATGCCACATGATGCACCTTACACCGTGCATAATTTTTTTTATAATTTTGTGTGTGTGTGTGTGTGTGTGTGTGTGAGAGTGTGTACATTTAAAAATTAAAAAAAAAAAAGCATTCCTTGCTTGTTTGAGCTCTTCTGGCAGAACATCAATAAATCCAATGATGGCC
>NC_056722.1:6536040-6626040 GCF_018831695.1 Puntigrus tetrazona | reverse complement strand
GACTTCTTTAGAGATTATGGACCTGTATAGTGGTAATGTTTTATCTCTCCACGTGTTTTCTAGCTTATTTATTTTGATCTCCGTTTCTAAAACACAGAGGGTGAAGCGTATGTGACAATGACATCACAGTCTCTTTATTTTACTTCCTGTGCCTGTATGTGCATGCATATATGCAAAAAAAAGGAAAGCAGGAAGGGAAAAAAAAGTTTAATGATTAATTTACTTCTGCTGAAACAATCTAAATGCAAATTGGACTTCTCTATCTGTATGTTCCAGGACGTAATGAGGTTTGAATTCAAATGACCTGCTTGCATTTCATCCACTTTGAGAGCCAAGTAAAAATTTAAGGGGGAAAGTCTTCAGCATAAACAAACTGAAATTATGGCTATAATAGAACTCCAAAAAACTACGAGCGAGTAGCACAGCAGAGTTCAGATCCGATCGGGCTTTTTGAAATTGGTTGCGGGTTATATGTAAGTTACATAAGCGTTTTTAAAAATACCACTGTTTCCTCAGCGAAGCAGCCTTTTTGGCCAAACGCATGTTCAAATCAAGACCTTCTCCAACCTCGTACACCCACATGAGCGTGTGAAGAGCTTTATCAGATACCGTGCCTCATAATTCCATTTAAACCAGTTAGTGTGTTTCCACAAGGTCAAAGCTTCTCTCTCGCTCAGAAGTTTGTTAGAGCAATGATAAAATAAATCGCAAGACCAACCCACACCGTTTGCAGTAAAATAAGTGAGAATGATGGCCGATGGCGCTGACCTCTAGATGGGCTGACGGGTTTGACTTCCTCAGGACCAGCGTAAAGTGGATCTCTCACATTTAAGAAGAGCCAAATTATCAAAATCGTAGTATTAGAGGTAAGTGTTGGACACGCTGCTTAAATATGATTGCAGACGCAGAGGCAAGAAAGTGGCATTTCTTCACGCAGAGGCGTTATATCGTGATCAATCAAACTGTCCTTGAAAAGTAAATTAAGAAAAACTAGTTTAAAAAAAAAAAGAAAAAAAGAAGTGACATGCAAAGCCGGCAATTGCAGGAGTTTTAAATGTATGGCATAAAAACAGCAATTTTAGGGTAGAAGTCGTCGTGTAAAAAATGAATTATGAATTTCATTTTAAGAATCTTTGACTAACATTATTAGCGGGGAATGGACGGCTGATTATTTAATTGATTATTGAAGTTTAAAATGACACTTGAGGTGGTAAAAACAACCCTTTCCTTCTCAGAGTACGTGTGTTTTTCTGGTAAATATACCGATGATGAAGTATGAAGGCATCTGTATGTATAATCATATAAATCTCTAAGAAGCTCTGCATGTCTTGTAAACAGAACGCTTCTCTAGCAGCCAGAGATAAAGCAAGGCATTAGCAACACCAAGGTCATAGGTCTGTTTCACTGGAAACGCAATGCATTCAAAAGATGTACATTGAGTGCACTACATGTTCTGAACAAAGTTATGGGGATGTGGCTCTGGGAAACAAAGTAAAGACTGATTTTTAGCACACACACATTTTCTTATGTCTGTATAGCAACCACACGTGAATAAATGCATTGATGGCATCCAAATAGCAAACATTTTAATTATGTCAAGCTTCATGCTGATTCTATGATTTAAAAAAAGTACATGTTGATTTTAGTGCATTTGCTAAATATGTTCAGTGGAATCTATATAGGAACAGTGCTTGCTATATATATATATATATATATACACACACACACACACGTTGTCAAAAACTTTATATCATAAAAACAAGATAAACATGTTAGTATAAGGTAAATCTCCATGCATGTGAATACGCTGGTGCATGCCACTAATGCAGCTCAGACCGCTTCGCTCTCTTTCAGCCTCCTCGTTCTGTTTACCTGAGAATAAAGAGGCAATCTGAGTATATGTCACTGTTGATTAACACCGAGGCAGTCACACGTGATTAAATATACATTGCAAACTTGTTTCTGAAATCTCAAAGTCTTTTCCAGTCACTCACAATCAATTCAGGTAATACCTACCAATAACAAGCATTACAGCTGTAACATCTCTCTCCAGCTGGAATACACTAGACAATTTCCAGCAGCAGATAACAGCATATAGGTGCGCTGGCCCACTTAGATACATATCAGAGAGGAAAGGCCTCTGGTGATTCAGCTCTCATTATCTGTCTGCTTCTGATTCTTCGTCCTCCGGTCGATATTGGCCTTTTATGGCCATCATCTGGAAGTTTTAATGCCAAATTGCAAACAACTGACAGAGCATTGGAGTGCAACAGGTCACATCAACACCAGAGAGCAGAAAGGAAGAGATGGGCAGATGGAGAAATGTCTGAAATGCACCAGCGAGGAGGTTCTTTAAATAGCAAAATATGATGCAGAGTGGCATTTTGATCCCTGGGCAGCATGTTTCTGCTCGGTTGCCATTACAGGCTGAAATACAGAAAGAATGCAGGCTTTCTACAGCTTTTTTTAACGGTTTTAATCCATTTCCCTACGCTCTCAAACAGCACTACACACTAAACAATACAATAAACCTCTGATAATAAGCAAACTCTCACAGGCGAGATTTCGGTCTAAGCCGTGTTGTGATTGGGAGTGTGGCTTTTATACAGCATTATGCTTCAATAAACAATAAATTAATACTTAGAGACTTCTTTGTTAGAAGAAATATTTTTTTCTTGGCAATAGCATGTGATCACACAATAATGAATTAATTAGTGCTGCTCAGTCAGTTTTTTTATTATTATTTATTTTATTATTAATTTTTTTACGAGAATTTTAGAATATATTAGCTTATTTATGTTAGAATGCTCAAATGTTAGAATAATAATTTTTGTCACTGTTTTGATTCATATAAAAGCCTATTTCATCAATAAATAAAATAATAACCACGCAATCTCTCATGCGATTGTTTCTCCGTCTTTCATCAAAACTCAGGTTCATAGAGAATTCTGTTCTAGGATATGAGTCGCAATTGCAAAGCAAAAGTCAATAGTGTGGAAATTTGCAAAAAGTATTACATTTTTTTGTAATTGTGACATTTGTTTAGTTCTCGCAATTCTGACATTTTTTCCTGGAAATTATTCAGTCCAGTTCTGAGGAAAAAGAAAGATCCTTTTCTTACAATTACATTTTAAATCTCAGAATGCTTTCTTTAGGAATTGAGGCTTTATTAAAAAAAAAAATAAATAAATAAATAAATAAATAAATAAATCACAAAATACTTACTAACTCACTTTCTGAGAGAAAGTTAAAATGAGAGTTATATCACTCAACTAAGAGAAAAAAATAAAAATAAATTAAACAAATTGGTCGCTTTTCACCATATATTGGTGTAGCAATTTAATTGATGCATCGTAGTTTATAGATCGAATCAGAGATTTTCCAAATGCGTCTCTTACTCTATGTTCGCACAAATCATCCGTCATCCAGCTTCCTTCATTTTTAGAAATCTTTCCTAATAATGAGCTGATGTCCAGTTTACAGCCTGCTCAACGCTCCACTGAAGAGAGGGGCGGGGTCAGCAGAGCTCATTAGCATTTAAAGCGACATCGACTAGTATGGCTTTGAAAACGGAGTGTGTTTTTTACACTACCACTGAGACATTTTACCCAATGTATGTTATAGGCTTTTCATTAAAACCCTGAAGAATCACATCAGCTTGGATCAAACGGCCATCCAGTGACCCTTCAAACAGCACGTTTGGAATCCATTCAAAAGAGAACTGATGCAGAATAAATGTCTTGATTTGTAATGCACTGATTTATTGTCCCAGCCCTAGTAGCAGTGCATCAGTTTTTTTTTCCCTCGCTGCTGCTTGTCTCCACAGAAATCATCTTTTGGTGAGCGGCTCACATTCTCTGCGTCTCTTGCGATGCATCTGCAGCAGAAAGACACTGCTCTACTCACCGATTCTGTTTTGGTCGCTAAACCAAAGGGATAAAAACATGAATAAAACAGTTAAGATGGCGTCTTCTACTGAGTCACTAACTAGCTACAGTGGAAAACAAATGCCGCAGTACACATCGACGATGCAAGTGCATAATATAGTGAGACGAGAGACCTGCAGGGGAGGGAGGTGACTTCAAACTCAAACCAAGCATCAGATACGCAGTCCAAACATGATAAAGCCTGCTGTCTGAGCGCTCCTCGCACATCTGAACTGTATATGAAGGCGATCGTGACAGCTACATCACAGTTTGCTCTATAACATGCCCTGCGGTGCTTTTCAGAACTCACTGGCAGAGTTAAATTTTTCTCTGTGAAAGTGAGCTAAAATTGAAAGAGAGCTGGTTCTTTTTATCTCCGTCAATCAAAATCATTGAGCTCACGCTGTTCCTGTCGATAAAACTGCCTGGCAAGCATTGTTGTGGTTGTATGTGACAG
Organism: Puntigrus tetrazona; assembly: GCF_018831695.1. Lineage (NCBI taxonomy): Eukaryota > Metazoa > Chordata > Actinopteri > Cypriniformes > Cyprinidae > Puntigrus > Puntigrus tetrazona. Next base: position 6,621,657 of record NC_056722.1, on the reverse strand, counting down.
CATGGGCACAACTTGCTTAAAATAATATCCATGCTTGTATAACGAAACAAAAAATGGCAATTAGCTAGTCCAGAGAGAGCAATTCACCTAGACTCCTGATATCATGCATTGCTGCGTGACACCTTACAGATTTTGGAAAGTGTCTAGAATTTCTAAAAATATGAAAAGGTGGGCAATGTATGAAAGACGTACCAAGCTATAAGATCAGCGGTAACGAGTAATCATTATATAACGGAGTTTTGAGAAACAAAACAGGACAGGATTCAACACACAAGCTTTTGTGTTGTTCTTTGCCTAATTAGACACGTAACTTATGAGCTGTCTTGTGGAGCTGTTCTATCATTTGATGGAGGTTTAATGCCGTATTATGTCAGTCGACATTAATCATAGCTTTGACAATGAAGTCAAGTGATATGATGCTTTTAAAATGATGCAAGGCACGCAAATATTGTCTTTAAAGAACTAAGCACCCAAAGCGTGATGAATTAGCGTGTCCGTTGCTCCCAAACGCATACCCTGAAGTTCAGAACAGGTGGCTTTTGGGTAAAGTTTCACTCTGACTGACAGCTACTGTAGAAGAAATGCTGTCTCACTGTTGCTTGGTATTGCATCATGCAGTGTTTAATAGACTGTTTGATCATTCTGAGCTCAGACATTTATGCGGTTTGTTTTTGTTTCAAGGATATATCAATATTAATATCTTTTATGTATTGTAAGCCCCTTCCCTGATGTTACATTTAGGACATTGTTTAATTTTTCATTATGTCATGCATTCATTGTACTCTGACAAAAGTGATGAGGGTTTACTAATACAGATAAATAGAAGAGTTTATTTGCACTTGGGTTTTTTTTTACTAGGTAAGAAAAGAAAGCTAACAATAAAAACAAAGTTATCTGCAACTCTTCGTATATACAATATAAGTATATATGTATCAGTGTGTCCTATGATGTGACAGGAAAAAATAAATAAATAAATATAAATATATATATATATGGTTGAGAGAAGGAGCGCTCAAATGGAAAATAAACCTAAACTGTTTTAATCCTCTACAAACTAACAAAATAACAACATAGTTGCAAGCAGACACATATTAAGGACGAGAAAGGACGATTAAACAGAAGCAAACTGGACTTAAATACACACAGGAAGTCACTAAATGAGCTACACACACCTGAACACAATAAGATCATTAACAGGAAGTAGGTCACATGGGAGGTGAAAACAACACCAACAGATATATATATATATATATATATATATATATATATATATATATATATATATATATATATATATATATATATATATATATATATATATATATATATATATATATATATATATATATATATATATATATATATATATATATATATATATATATATATATATATATATTATATATATATATATATATATATATATATATATATATATATATATATATATATATATATATATATATATATATATATATATATATATATATATATATATATTACTTGTCTCATATAAACTGATACACATAAAAAAAAAAGGATAATACAAAAAAACGTCACTTGTCAACAATTTTCCTAGTTCTTTTGATTTATAGGCTAATTACATTTGCATGAAAGCTGAGTTGGGCTCCATATGCCTGTTAAATAAAAGCACTGCTTTACATTTATACAGATGAAACCATTATGATATTACACTAAGACATTAATTGGGAGAGTCGGTGCTTGTTTTACCCTTGCTACTGGCTCCATATGTACGAGCAGCTGCTGTTGAAGACATGAGTAACACAGGCTGCCCATCATGATGTCTGATTCACTAAAGGATTTCTGCTGGCTGTCAGCAAAACAGCAGCGGTCTTCCTATAAGAGCCGGTCTGAGCACGCCAGCTCTGTCTGAAGCATTTTACTGAGGGTGTCATATAAATCAATGCTGCACTTAAGAAAATCAATAGGGTTTGATTGAAGATGACAATCAAGAGGGATGCATTTTGGGGTTCACCCTTAGTCCAGTCTCACCGGAGGAAAGGCAAAGGCAAAACACAGATCCGGGCAGAGAACTGAAAGTTAGAAATAAACACAGATGATACTTCTATTCCCGTCACACACAACGGAGATGAGCCACAGAAGCTAACATGGCTTAGATAAACAAATGTGCCTTTTAAAGAATAATTCAAATATTCAAATATCTAAGCTTCTGCACTGAATATAACATAGTACTGAAAAGCAGAATATCTTAATGTTTGTTTTTACGTAAACAAAGAGTATATTCTCTCCAGTATCAATGCAGTAATATATTTTGAGTACTTCGACACTTTCAACAAGCCGTTGCATTTAAGCGTCTAGTGTCATTTGTGTCATTTTGCTCCATCAACAAAAATAGTTTCAAACAAAGTGCAGCGTCGCAAAGGTTCAAATACGACACGTTAGTGTTAATAAGTGAATCAGTGATTCTGAATGAGTCTATTGAGAAAATGATTCAATGACTTAAAATAAGCAGCTGAGTGAATGATTCAATGACTTATAAGCCAGATGAGTTTAGTTATTAGTTATTAGTCAATGACTCCTAACACAATCACTTGTTTTGATCTAAAATTAGTTTCATTTAGTTTAATGAATTAGTATTTTGTTAATGATTCAATGACTCATTTATAAAGACAGCAACTTGTTTAATTCCTGAATGAAAAAGCATTTATTAATGAATCAGTTGAGTGAATTATTATTGTACACTCATAAAACATGCTAATTTCAGAATACTAACATACTTTATACCTTTAATACCTACCTTTTTTTTAAATTGCATATATTATATATTAGTTGCATAGATTACAAATTTAGAAAGCAGCTACTTATTTTGTTCTCAAATTAATTAGTTGAGTTAATGATAAAAATGACTTCGATAACGATAGTCAGTTGTTTTGGATGAATTAGTTGAATGATTCAATCAGTCATTTATAAAGACAAACACTTGTTTCATCCCTGAATGAATAAGCCTTTATGAATGAATCAGTTGAGTGAAGTATTCAGTGACTCATAGGACATGATAAATTTCAGCACTGCATGTTAGACTTTTACTACCTTTTCTATATTCCTTTTGCAAAATAGCTGTAGAATAGCATATTAGTTTCCAAATTTACATACAGCTTCTTGTTTTGTTCTCAAATGAATCAGTTGAGTTAATTATATAATGACTGATTCATAAAGATGTTTCCTAATAAATCAGCATTTTTAAACGAATCAGTAACTCATTCATAATGACAGTCGCTTGTTTTGTTCCTGGGTTAACAATTTTTTTGTTTGTATGTTTGTTTGTTTTTATACAAATTAATTGTGTTAAATGATTTTGCGACTTTTTAAAGACACTCACTCCCATTGCAACTAAATCAGATTTCTTTGAAAAAGATGCGAATGATTCAGACAATAACAAATAAATCAGCATTTTTGAATCATTTGAGCGAATGATTCAATCAGTCGTTCAAAAAGTCAACCATTTGATACCTGTTTTTAAATGAATCTCTGGAGTTCAGCCTTGCTGATTCAACCTCGCTGCTCTGCACTGAAACAACACACCAAACATCAGAAATGCAACAGAGAGAATGCAAACGACTTTCATTGAAATCTTCCTTGAAAGGTGAAGGAGGACAGACACAGTCTCGGTGGACAGAGTACAATCAGTGTAGCCTGGAGGCTCTCCTGGATGAGGAGCATCACAGGGTGATATGAAAGACCCATAACTCATGACGATGTGAGCTCGGAGCCGGCGCTGCTTCATGTTCAAGGCGAGCAGCACATGGCTGAGAGCAGCTTCAGACTCCAGCGGTCCCTCGACGCTGCCCCCGCTGGACCGGAGCAGCTGCTGCAGCTTATAGAGATCCCTTCTGTTTGTGCATGGCCCTGATTATTAATCCTCTGGAATACAAAACTGCTGCAAACTATCATTATCATATAGATTTCCTTGCTGATAATATAGTTTTAGGCGGTTGCAATGCCACTTCACGGTGTTGACGGGTCGCTGTTACTTATGACATCATTACAACGATTTTATTACGCCTGAACGAGCGCAGATGGGTTTCCCAACTGGAATAAGAAGTCTCAACAGCTTACAAAGTGCAGCCTGTAAAAACTATTCTAAATGGCAGGATAGAGTCGCCTTGGGAGGCAATTAAAACTAAGTGGGATGAGCTTTATATCTGTTTTATGTGGGACATTTTAATTATCGTTAACAAATGATGACTTGCATACAATCCAAAATCACGAGGAGCTACTCAGCCAGTCCAGGTACTGCTGTTCGCATTCAGGAGACAAGATAATGCCGTTAACTGAGTTTTTAAGCAAGGGACATGAGGAGTGTTGCTTTCTGTTCATTAAGACGAGATGACCTCGTCAAACTAACGGCCACTGAGTGAGTCATCAGCTCGTTAAGATTTAAAATAACGCTCTGCTGTATGGCTGCAAGGGAGCTTGTGACTCCACAGAGATAAATTCTGTTCTAACCGCTACTAGTTATGCCTATAGTAACTCACCCGTAGGCTGTGTTCCAGAAACAGCTTGTCTTATCGCCTCACATCCAATCCCTCGGGCTCGAGCTGATGCGGTTTCATATCAGATCACGCCTTTACGTGCATATTTAACATTTTACATGAACTGTTACACATATTATGTGCAAATAGATAATTACTTAATTATTTAAGCACCCTAGAGTGATGTCTGTCCATGCGCAGATTGATGTGGATGGTTACATACAGGTAGGGTTATCGATTGCTTACACAGACTAGAAATCATTTCATGCACTCTTTTATTTCATCAGCTTCCCACATTTAGGCCTGGTTTCACAGACAGAATTAGGCCATCGCTTAATAAGGACATTTGAGTAACTCTTATAAACATGCTCAGAAAAAAATTAAATAATACTACTAATAATAAAATGAATAAATGTATCCTTAGACAAATCAAAGACACTGATGTATTTGATTAGTCAGCGCAAGTATCTTTCAGTTTAAACTAAGACTTATTGGGTTTATTGGACATTTATAAAAGGGTGAATTTCCATTTCATGTCAACTTTTTAAGTAAGCATCATAAGGTATCTCAAAAAGTGATGCATAGACTTATAAATCATTAAATTGCATTAGTATTTAAAACAACAAAGCATTAAGTCTCTTTCTCCATTATATAGGTGTTACTGAACCTTTTTGTTCAAACGTAAGGACTTGCATGTTCACATCAAAGACTTGGCATTGTTGCATCGTACTTGTTTCTAAATCAGTCCCTCACAAAGCAGAAGTCTAAAGTATTTGAAGCCCCATGCAGTCTGTTAACAACCCCACCGAGAATACGGACGCTGTTTTTCTTTGCGCGATTCAAATGACTAATTTATAGGGAAAAGCTTCAAGCTCAGTGGAGAATCTGCGGAAAGGTAGGCAGGCTTTTGTGAGGGCGTTTGTGAATTCACTGAAGAGAAGCCAGCCTTTAGAATTTATAAAGTGCTTGAAGTGGCCAGGCCCATCTATAGAGATGGGGGCGATACGAAGATTTAAAGCACTTCAAAGCCGCCTTTGTGCTCGCAGGACGCCGATGATGGAGAAATTGCGCCATATTGTATATGATAGCAGTTAAGAGGTTGATATGCAAATTTGGAAGTTTGTTTACTGTAAACTTTAGCATGACGATGATTAGTGTACAGCCTAATTAATCTGCATTCACAGAGAACAGATGTTTACTGTAACACACATATGCTGCTGAGGAAGCTTTCCGGAGTGAAATGATTTTTGTTCACGTTGCATCTGTCTGAGAGTGTGCATCTAACCTGCAATTGTTTCGACAAATAATACCACAAAATATACTCGTTTTAGTAGACTTTTACTGTGTTCATTATTATACCATTATATCATCAGTCTATAGCATATTTTTTCTGGACATGAAAAATAAAATATCGCAGGTATGAATTACTCATGAGGTACTGCATAAAGTGAATGATTAAACACATCTCATTTGATTATTTTCTCATTTTATTTGGGATGTGATGGATGTTGTAAACTGGTTCATTATTAGTGGAGATGACAGATGAAGTATAAGTTTGTCACCAAGGCAAAAACAGCTTGTATAACAGCTTTAACAAATGATTAAAAACCTTTTCAGCGTTTTCACATTCAAATACATTTTTGACTTGTTTTTGGCTTGCCTGTTGTTTTAATAAGTAACAATAAACAGAGAAAGAACACACAAAGTACACAAAGTGTTATTAGCTTACTATATTTACGTTTCCTAATCCTTAAGAAGTAATAATAATAATGCTGTGAGGTCTGCTGAGCTCGAAGCTTGAGTTCGGGGAGTGTGTCAGTGACGTCTGAAGGAGTGTGTGTTCACTTCCTGTGTCTAATGGCTGTTTTGTTTCAGCTGTCATGGCTCCATTTCCCCAGATGTCTGGCTATGTCTCCTACATACCTTGAGTTTGTTTGTTTGTCTGTGTTACTTATGAATATGTAAGAAGATTCGTACCTCTGATTCACACACCAGAACACTTTGAACATTAACTGCGCCCAAAACTGTCTCACTCCATTAAATACAGTTCCTGTGATGGAACTCCTGCATATCGTTATGTCTTTCTGTTCTCTTTCCCCACCTTCCTTCTATAATTCTCCAGATTTTATTTCTATTGTATTTTTTCTCTGATGCAAAAAAATGTGAACACCGCATGTCAGATCAGCTTTGTTGTGATAGAAAGTATCAGAACAATGCAGCACGTATTATATTATATATACACAGTGCCTTACGAAAGTATTCATACCTCTTCATTTCTTTCTCGTTTCATGTTCCAGCCTTATGTTAAACTGCTTTAAATTACTTTTTTCCCAACATCAGTCTAAACTCCATATACCGTAATGACAAAGCACAAAACAGGTTTGCAACAACTTTATTAGAAATGTATTTGAAATAAAAAAAACGCTGAAATGATTCCATCGCATACAGTTTCATATTCATACCCGTTTCTGACACACTTGAAATTGAGCTCAGGAGCGCTCATATCACTCACAGATGTTACGACACTTGAATGAGTATGTTTGGAAAGACACACACCTCTCAGGAAAGGTGAAGAGGTGAGGGGAAGTGAGTGAGTCGTCTGAATCGATTCAGTGAACAGTTGAGTCATCTGGCTGATTCAGATCGTGATCAAAGCAACGTTTGAAAAATACACTGTGTTCTTTGTTTCTGTTGATTTATTGTCAATGTATCATTTGTTATTTTTATTCAGACCAACATGAAAAGTGGGCAGCAGTATGCTGATATTTGATGTTGACATCAACATGAACGTTTTAAAAATGACTCATTTCAATTATTCAGAGTCTAATCTTTCTATTGAGAGACAATAACTCTACACACGGCGCACTTTCAGCTTTACAACTGCAGGATATTTTCATTCTCTTAGAGCTGTATAAAAGATCATTTTCAAAAACACGTAATATGGCACTTTAACTAGCACTAATTATTTAGTTTTTACAGTGCTTTTGATCAAATAAATATACCCTTGGTGAGCAGAAGAGTCATTCAAAAACAATAAACATATTTCTGTGTTGAATGACGCTGAATGTTCAGAAGCAGTCCCGGTTAGCGCTGCTGTCCATTTTCTCCCGTTTCATAATTTGAAGCCATTAAGGTTACGCCAGGCCATCTGTGTCAAAATCACATGTTTTCTGAACACGGTTTCCGGTGAGGATCCGCAGCGCTTCACCTAAGCAGATGCTCCTATATAGGACATGGTCCACGGCTCGCGTTCATCCTTTTTCGCGAAGGCAATTCAGGTTACGCTTCTCGCCGGGGTTTGAGGGTTTGGAGCAGCGAGTCCTGGCTGAACAGATCAGAGCGGCCGGTCCCAGTGACAGCAGACCAAGCGCTCGCTCTCATCTGACATGATGGCAGGCCTACAGATCCCTCGCTTTGAAGGCAAACTGGAGAGACAACTTCATTCCTCAGTCCCAGTGTCATGGGGCCCAGAAAAGCAGCGGATGGAGCTTCAAACTGCCTCATTAGCCCTTCCGCTTCCCCCCGGAGGACCAGAGCGCAGGTGGAACCGATCTGAAGGCTTCGGTGGCTCCAGAAAACAGCTTTGCATCCAAGCCCTGGGTTTGATTGAGTGTCCTCGGTCCAACTTATTACGCCGGTTGATGTCAGAGATACAGAACATCAGATGAAACCATGGGAGCCTTTAATTATCCTGTGAGAATGAGTCAAAAACATTCACATGCAGCTTTTTCATGCAGTCAAACCAAACATTATTCAGACGCCAGAAGCAATTTTGTATATGTTTTAGGTGCAGGACACTGTAGTTTATTTATTTAAGTGAGGAGAGCAAAATAAAGTCAACTGTGACATATTGTGCTCCAAAAGTCAAATTCTCCACGTTTTGAGCTTCAGTGTTTTGCTTTTTCTATTATTGAGATGAATTTGCTCTGACACAGTTTAACTTTTGTTAAGTTCTTGTCATATTTATTTTTTATTTTCTAAACTGTAGTGGATAATGTTGAAGGTGTCTGAATATATTTTGGTTTGACTGTACGAAACGTGGGTTTTGATGTCTATTTTAAGCTGGTTTAAAGAACGTTATGATGACCAAGACACACAACTCTGAGCCGCAATTCAGCATGACGTGAAAAAAGACATGATAATCAGTAATTATGTCTCCACTGGATGCAACAGATGCCTCGTTTTGCGTGTGTTTTATTGTTTTTGAGTCATAGCGCCGGGACGCTGCATCACGTTATAAGGGGTTTAACATTTCTGTCACATGCTTGAGGTATTCGGCCAATCACAATGCACTGGATAGCTGGCCAATCAGAGCACACCTCACTTTTTTAGAACAATAAGCTTTGTACAAATCGACCCGTTTCAGGAGGCGGGGCTCAGAGGAACAACGTGTATGTGTAGTGTTTATGTATAGAATACAGAAATATCAAATACTTTATATTACGACAGAATTCTACCCACAGATTGATCTAAAATGAGTAACATCTAAGAATCCAGCTAAAGGTCTAAATGCATGACATGATGTTGATAGCGAAGATTAGCAAATTGTTGTAATTACTGATAATAAAACACTGAAGAGCATTTATCACAGAGAATCAGCAGAATGACTGGCATTCCACTTTCTGGAGTCATTTAGCCACATATACAGCCAGAACAATACACGGGGTTTCTTAGTGGTCAGATGATATTTCTGTCCAGCTGTAACTCTCGGTGCTAATTTCAGCTCCCTATAGGTACAGAAAAGCTTCTAAGCCTTGCACTCAAAGAAGTGAACAGAAGTTGGTCAGACGCTTTTAAAAGCTGCTCCAACTGTGATGTTTCTCATCAGCGCCTGGGGTGGAAATATGCTACATGACAAATAACAATCTTCAATAGCAAATCATTTGTTGGACATATTTTTAATCACTGTAAAAAAGAAAAAAAACATAAATAATGAAAAATTTGCTGTTACATGATTTAATCACAGTTAATCACATCCATTTTTTTGCAACATAATATGTGTGTACTGTATATATTTATCATGTATGTATGTATGTATGTATGTATAAATGCATGTACATATTTTAAAAAAATATAAGAGGAAAATATGTTTATATATTAAATATTTATACATGATAGGATTTATATGAATAGAAATATTTTGGATGCAATTAATCGTGTTTAAACATTTGACAACACCGAAAATGTGTATCTTATTATTATTATTATTATTTGCTTCAAAATCATGCTTTTATCTTTTTGTTGTTGTTTTGTTTTCGTTTAGTTTTTGACTGATTGATCGATTCATTCATTAAAAATCTGGAAGATCATATGAAACCAAAGAAGAAATAAAACTTTTCAGTTTCACCTTCTGAGGATGATAAATGAAGGTTAGGGACCTCTTTACTGATCACTGTCCAAAAACAACAAACATTACTTCAATTTGAAGAGCGTCGAGTCTTATTTTGTCCCCACTCGTAGAAAGTGCCCGGAGAAAGCTTTCTTGAGAAAACGCTCAAGAGTTTTGGCCCCTCGCTGCTTAAAGAGAAGCTGCTAACAAGGACGCAGTCACTGAAACGATTACAGTCGTTCTCCAAACACTTAACCTAAAAGCATGCCTTTCTGCATCGCATGAATTATTCATTGTTCTCAAGCACATGCTCTCCACCCCTTACGCACAGTTAGACGTCTATCATATAAATTTGATGAGCGTCTCCATTTCAAGACAACAGTGTTTCTGGTGTAAGTAACAATGGTTGGTGAGCTTTGAGCAAACACATGACATCAGGGGACGGTTAGATGAAGCCAGATGAAAGTTTTATCAGAAATCGGTGATTGTGCTCTCTCTGCACGTTGTCTTGAGAAGCCCAGGATCTTCTGTGTGTGATATAACTGAGGGAAAGCGTTGTTAACCTTAACTCAGCAGTGAAAGCGCTCCTCGATGATATCAAGACCAGTGACATTTACCAACAAACGCTGCACTGCTGCTTCTTTAACACTACAGTACAACATATAAAAGTAGCCCAAAGTCAGAAACTAATATGTATATATATATATATATATATATATATATATATATATATATATATATATATATATTTCATGTTTCTATTTTTTACTAATAATGAACAAGTGAACGTCTCGGTTACGTATAAACCCTCGTTCCCTGAAGAAGGGAACGGAGACGTCCACGTCGGATGACCGACGCAATTGGGATCTCGCCGAGAGACCAATCTACTTCGAGTGTATCTAAACGAGCCAATTGAAGATTGGCATGCGCTAATCGCATCCAGCTGCCGCTGATCACAGCGCGTGTATAAATAAGCAGCGGTGCAGCGCATATTCAGGTTTTCGCTGAGGAGCCGAGCTAGTGACCCGCCCCTTCAGCAGAGGTACAGCACCGTGGCGGCGGGACGCGTGGCGTCTCCGTTCCCTTCTTCAGGGAACGAGGGTTACATCGTAACCGAGACGTTCCCTTTCAGTCGGTCACTCCGAGTCACGTCGGATGACCGACGAATTGGGATCCCTACCAAAACGCCATGGACGCTGCCTCTTCCAGTGTCCTGTGGGAGCCCACAAGCCCCCTCAGTCTATCGGCGTAGGCCGGGGCTCAACCACAAGAAGCCAGCTACTTTTGTAACACTACCCATTCGTAAGACTGGAACACTGGGAAACGTCCCACGTTCTAGTGAACAGGGACGTCACGGAAGTCCAGCCTTCCGTAGGAGGTCTCGGAACGAATACGCATATGGACAGTATTTCAGTTTGCATATGGAAAATTGGAGGTGATTGAACCCTCTTAGACGGGCAGAAGGTCTGCCGGGAAACACGGGCTCTAAGGCTATGCCGTGGAAATACACACATAAAGTCCTCTTGGGGTATTTTACATGGCTCCCAGGCCTCACCGGTTCTCACGGATTCATCGAGAGGGCCTGGCGCGGACGCTCCGCAACATCTGGCTGCCGAGGAAATGGAGGAGCTCGACAGGGTCTACTGTATGGACGCTCTGGAGCGGTTAACAAGCCGACCCGAAACCGGGCCTCTCAGTGCTTCTACCCGTTTGAGGTGAGAACACAGGAGGATACCGGTTCCACACGTAGGCTATAGAATCTAGCAATCGTGTTCGGGGTCGCCCAGCCCGCAGCTCTACAAATCTGTCAGCGAGGTGCCACAGGCCACCGCCCAGGACGATGCAACACTTGCTGAGTGTGCCCGCAATCTTAGGGGCAGGGCATACCCTGTGCTTGGTAGGCTAGGGTAATGGCGTCCACTATCCAGTGAGCCATCCTCTGCTTGGAGGCGGCACTCCCCTTCTGCCGCCTCTGTGACAAGCGAGAGCTGGACTGAGGTCCTGAAGCTTTGTGTCCGGTCAACGTAGCATCTTAGTGCTCGGACGGGACAAGCAACGTCAGGGCTGGGTCTGCCTCCTCCAGGGCAGCGCTTGAAGGTTCACCACCTGGTCTCTGAAGGGGTAGTGGGAACCTTGGGCACGTGGCCGGGCCGTGGCCTCAGTGTTACCTGGGAATCATGCGAGCCCAAACTGTAGGCACAGAGATCGTCGACCGAAAAAGCCTGCAGGTCCCCTACCCTCTTGATGGAGGCCAATGCGAGCAGGAGCAACGTCTTCATAGATAAAAGAACTTTAGCACAACTGCTGGCAAGGGTCCAACGGAGCCTACTGCAGTGCTGTCAGCACTACAGACAGGTCCCAAGAGGGTACTGTTGGGAGCCGTGGAGGATTCAACCTCCTGGCTTCCCTCAGGAACCTGATAATCCGGCCATGCTTACCCACAGACCTCCCATCTATGGGGTCATGATTTGCAGCGATTGCAGCCACCTAGACTTTAAGGGTGGAGGAGAGACAGCCTTCGCTCCAACCCTTGCTGCAAGAAGATAAGCACGACTGATAGGGCAATTCCGGGGGTCTTCACCCTGAGAAGAACACCACTCGACGAACAGGCTCTACTTCAAGGCATAGGCCTGTCTCGTGGACGGCACTCTAGCCGAAGAAATGGTGTCAACTACCCCTTGAGGTAGGTCACCTAGAGCCTCCGCATCCCATCCAGGGACCAGACATGGAGTTTCCAGAGGTCTGGACGCGGGTGCCAAAGGGAGTGCCCGTCTCTGAGTCAGAAGATCCTTCCTCAGAGGATCGGCCAAGGAGGGGCTGTCGCGAGGAGCACAAGTTCTGGGAACCAAGTCTTCACCAGTAGGGTGCTACTAGCAAGACCTGCTCCTTGTCCTCCTGACCTTGCACAGTGTCTGTGCAAGAAGGCTCACTGGGGAAATACATACTTGCAAAGGCCCCGCAGCCAGCTGTGTGCCAGTGGGCAATGGGAATTCTCTGGAGAGGCAAACAGGTCTACCTGAGTGGCTCGGAAATGTTCCCAAATCAGCTGATCTGCACGGGGTTGGAGTCTCCATTCTCCGGGTGGTGCAGCTCGCGACAGCTCGTCGGCTGCCTGGTTGCACACTCCTGGAATGTGAATGGCGAGAAGCGACCTCAGAACTTCCGACTCCAGGAGGAGGAGGTGGTGGGAGCTAGTTGCGACATACGACGGGAGCGTGAGACCACCTTGTTGGTTGATGTACGCAGCGGTCAGTATGTTGTCTGTGCGGACTAGTACATGCTGGCCTCAAAGGCAGTTCTTGAGACTGCCTAGGACGAGATGTACTGCCAGCAACTTTAGGCAGTTGATGTGCCATTGCAGTTGAGGGCCCGTCCAAACCCCTGACACTGCATGCCCGTTGTGCGTGGCCCCTCAGCCGGTGGTGGAGGCATCCGTGAAACCACAGCATACCTGGAGACCTGCTCCAGGGGCACTCCGGCCGAAGGAACGAGAGGTCTGACCACGGGGTGAAGGTTTGGCGGCAGGCGGTGTTATTTGAACCCGGTGAGTGCCACTTTGCCACGCCCACCTCGGGACTCGATCGTGTAGCCAATGTTGAAGCGGTCTCATATGGAGTAGTCCCAGCGGCATCACTGTGGCGCGGCTGCCATATGCCCCAGGAGCCTCTGAAAATATTTCAGTGGGACCGCCGTCCTGCTCTCATATTCAAGCAGTTCAACACCGAATTGGCACGCTCCTCTGTGAGGTGTGCCATCTGATCGATCGAATCCAGCTCCATCCCAAGAAAAGAGATCCTCTGCGTTGGACAGAGTTTGCTCTTCTCCTGGTTGACCTGAAACCCCAACTGGCTGAGGTGCTGTAGCACCAGATCCCGTGTTCGCACAACTGAGCCGGGACTGAGCTAGAATGAGCCAGTCATCCAGTTGGTTGAGAATGCGAACGCCTTACTCTCTCAGTGGAGCAAGGGCTGCCTCCGCGACTTGCATAAAGGCGGCGTGGCGACAGGGAGAGCCGAAGGGTAGGACTTGTACTGATATGCTCGACCTTCGAATGCGAACCTCAGGAATGGCCTGTGGCGCGGAAGAATCGACACATGAAAGTCACGTGTCCTTCAGGTCGATCGCTGCAACCAATCCTGGGGACGGACGCACTGAATGAATAGGCGTTTCTGTCAACATCCTGAGCAGGAGTGCTCGATTCAGGACTCGCAGATCCAAGATTGGTCGTAACCCACCGCCTTTCTCGGGCACTATGAAGTATGGGCTGTAAGCCCCAACCTCATATCGGCTGGAGGAACCGGCTTTATCGTGCCTTCACTAGAAGGACAGCAATCTCCGCCCACAAGACAGGGGCACATGCATTGTTCACTGACGTATAGCAGATCCCACTGAACTTGGGGGACGCCGGACGAACTGAATCATATAGCCGAGTCGGAAGGATTCGCAGGAGCCACCGGGATAGCCTGGGAAGATTCAACCAGGCATCCAGAGACCGAACTAGCGGCTCGGCGGAACCACCGGCGTGCAGGCGATGGGGCAGCGAGGGGAGTGCAGGGACCCGGCTCGGCGTCTCGTGGCGGTCCGGCGGGGTCTGAGTGTGTGCAACTCTTACCTGCATCCCGCAGAAGTGAGGCGGGTAGGCCGTTGGTTCGTCCTCCCAGTCTTCCCACTGCTGCATATTAGCCCAGAGACAGAGGAACCCGCCCTTGTCGAGGTTTTAGGTAGCGGCAACATTCTCTGCCCGGCCGAGCGGCTTCCTCCATCCCGGATCTGAGGGCCTCTTGCACCTGCGCTTTCCTCCAGGTTTGGCAGGAGCCTGGACAGGCTGGGTGGCTGCCCTGCTGCCAGCTCCATGGTGCTGCCTAGATGGGGCTGCTGCGTTGGCTGCACGGGGCGGGGCGGCAGCAGGGGCACCCTCGGCGACAAGCTGGCTGAGGCAGGCCGTCGGCGGCTGGGTGAAGGCAGCAGCTGCGCCGAGGCAGGATGTTTCTTACCTCAGTCTGCTTCTGGGCAGCGGAGAACTGCTGGGCAAAGTTCTCCACTGCGTCGCCGAAGAGGCCGGGTCTGGGACATGGGGGCATTCAAGGAACGTTTTGTCCTGTCTACCTCGCGCATGTCGACCAGACACAGCCACAGATGGCGTTTCTGGACCACCGTAGTGGCCATCGCACAACCCAGAGACCGCGTTGTGACCTTCGTCGCTCGTGGCGCGAGGTCCATCACGATACAGAGTTCTTTCAGAACTTCCGGGTCATGACCACCCCTGTGCAGATCCTTCAGTGCCTTGGCCTGATGAACCTGCAACAACGCCAGCGTGTACTGCAGACGCAGCTTGTCCACAGGCCGCACAAGGCACTGCCGTTCAGAGCCGACGAGTACCTGCAGGCCTGGGAGGGGAGTACAGGATCACCGCACTAAGCGGAAACGGCATTGGGACACAGCTGCATCCCAACTGACCGCTCCACTGGGGGGGTGATCACCGTAACTCCCTGGCTGTGCCGCTGTCAAGGGTGGTGAAGGAGGAGGAGCCACTGGGGCAGTTTCTGGCAGTGAAAGGTGCTTTCCACATCCCAGTAAGCTCCTCATGCACTTCCGGGAAGAAAGGTACCAGGGTGGGGCCCTGAGAACCAGCGCGAGCCACCCTTAAATACCAATCATCCAGCCTCGAGGCCCGGGAAACAGTGGAGGTTTCCACTTGATCCCGATCACCTCGGCGGCCTGGGCAAGCATAGCCACCATTTCTAGATCTGTATCCAGTACATTCAACGTCTGGTAGACGCAGAGCAACCAGATCTTCACTTCCAGAAATGTCTGGCTCACCTTCCGATGCAGCGATTGACTTCTGATCATCAGGGGGAGCCCAAGAGGGTACAGCTGATACCCCACGTGAGGGTCCAGACTGCCCCTTTTGCAGCTCCACTGGTTGCAGAGTTTAAGCTTTGTGTCACAACGAAATGGAACCCACCTGTCTGCAGCCAGGATGAGAGCCAAGTCGAGCAAACACAAGCTCCGCCTCCTTTTTTCAAGGCGACAGAGCCCGCCCATCACTCCGAGATGACCATCTCCCGCGAGAAATGATTCATCCACAACCGCCACCTCAGCGTGCTCAGCCCAGGCACACGAGGCAACGATTGTGACCATCACCTAACACCAGGTAACAACCGCATCCAGAAACACACGGGTGTCGTCGTCTGAAGCAAGACCCACGCTGTCTTCCAAGACGCGTCGAGTTTGCCAGACGTAACGTCGTCTTTAAAAAGACGCACCCGCGAATGCTCTTTTAGTGCTGCGGCAACAGGGGATAGCCGTTTTGCACACAAACAGGGGGGTAGTGCAGCCTGATTGTGGCAATCCACTCGACGCAGGAAAACGACCTCCGCTGAAACGCCGTGACTCAACACTCGTGAGATCGTCTTTGGAGCGGAACAGTCACGCTCGGCTCCGGCGAAAAGCTGAATATGCGCTGCACCCGCTGCTTATTTATACACGCGCTGTGATCAGCGGCAGCTGGATGCGATTAGCGCATGCCAATCTTCAATTGGCTCGTTTAGATACACTCGAAGTAGATTGGTCTCTCGGCGAGATCCCAATTCGTCGGTCATCCGACGTGACTCGGAGTGACCGACTGAAAGGGAACAACAATGCAGCGAGGAACTTACGATGGAAGTTGGAAGCTCAGAGCTCTTACAGTACATTAGTTTTGTTATTTGAGCTGAAAAAGGTTATTTTAGGCTCTTACGTTTTACGTTGCCATAGCAATGGTGCTGTAAAACTAAATACAAGTGTTTACAGTAATGGTTAGTGAATGATTTTTTTCACACTAAAAGCATGTCAACATGCATGTTGTTCACATCTTTTACTTGTTCTTAAATATTTTAATACTTACAGATTGGCCCTGACTATTGCTTTAACTTGGATTGTGCATTTGTCTATATCATATGATGATGATGATGATCATAATAATAAATACTTTTCACTTTTCAATCCCATCAGTACATGAAACAAGTTTATCATACAATCTTATCTAATCAAATCAATCTTTTTGCATCTGAACCCGTTGTGGGTTATGAAAGGTTCATATTTTGGTTTTAAGAGTCAACAGAAGGGTGACATGCATGCGATGTCAAAAACACTTTCACTGTCTTATAATACATTTTTTTTTACTTTATTTATTCAGTGACTCCCAAACATTTTATAATTTTTTTTTCTAAACTCCTCCAATGACTGGTTGATTAACATTTAACTTCACGAGCTTTAAATGCTCCGAAAGCGTCAACTAGTGGTCAAAAAAGAATCTGCATTTTCATTCAGACCAGCATGCTGAGGTTTCACGTCTTTCAACTCTTTCTTTTGAGAGACAATCACTTCATACTCGGCGCACTTTCAGATTCAACTTAGAGCATTGGAGCAAAGATCGTTTTCAAAAATGCATAATAGAGGCACTTTAAGCATTTGAAAATACATGAATTAAATTATATATATATTTCGTGTGATATTATTCCAGCAGCTGTGACTGGGTCAGAGTCAGGCTCAGTGTGTCATATTTGTCCTCACTCAAGCTTTAGTCCCATCTTTTCTTAAATCTCTATCAAAACAAATCCCAGAGTGTCAGAGGCGGCGCTGGAGTTTGTTCCTCTTCATCAGCAGGCCTTGCCCTCGTCGCAGGAGCACAAAGACCAGAGCTTCTCTCAATCAGGAGACAGTTCTCCGCTTCATAAAGGGTCCGCTGGAGTGATGAGAGCCGGGCTCAGCTCATCATCTCCTCTCGCCCAAATCACAGAAAGTGCCCCGGCGTCAAGGCTGTTTTTTAGCTCCCGCTCCAGGTTTTGTCAGGTGTAGATTTATTTTCTCCTGTGTTTACTCTCTTCCCCTCGCTCCCTTTCTGTATTTGCTCTCAGGCTGAATCTCTTTAAAGGTTCGGAGTTGTGTGGAAATGATAAACGGCGCGGGGTGGAAATATGAGCGTGTCGCTGATTGATGATGCTCTGCCCTGTTAATACCCTATTGATTAATGTCCATCACAGCCTGTCACGATGGAAAAAAAAACTATGCATGCATACATTTTCATCACGTCTTTGCATTAGGGGCTTTCAAGCTGTCTGAAATTCTTAGATCTCCTAAAAAATGAAGGAAGCGAACACTGGCATGGAGACGGCGTGTCATCTTTCATTTATGAATATCACGAGCTTAAAACAAGTCAATGCATGTACTGGGTCAGCATGTTCAGCATACATTGGTATGTATTATGTGCTGTAAGCTCGAATCAATCTAAATATGTGAGGAAACAAACTCCACCGAGTGATGTTTTGAATTATGCCTGGCACATCTGACATTGCTGAAAGATTCAGAAGCCCTGAAAGTCAGCTCGAGAGAAGACACTTGTTGTGTTGATTGCTGAGCAGAAGCAGGAGCATGACTGCACACCATGAAACAGAATATAGCCATTGGATTTTAAGATTGAGGGCTTTTATTTTGAGTATAGTTGTTATGCATTTTACTTGGCGCCGTACGTTTCAATGCAGGTGTTACAGATGTGCATGTCAGCGGATACGAGTGCTTATCAACACGCTCTCATCACACATTGATGTTTGGTCAGGAGCCATTGTCATCACTTTTTAATGCGACGCGTGCCTCTCTAGCATCATTTTTCAGTGTGCTGGGAACCCCGTTGCTTTCAGTTGTTTGCCTTGCGCTCTGAAAAATGAAGGCTCCAAAAGACTTTTTGCAGTGATGCCATAAAAAAACATTTTCAAAAAACCTTTCAGCGAACAGCTCTTAAAAAAAAAAAAAACAATTTTACGAGTTTGAAGAGCTTTTAAGTAATTTAATGTTTGGATCAGATCCAGATGAATTTAATTCTTTTCATACAAAGTAAGTGTGAGTTACTTGACGTGAGTCGGTCTGTTGTTATAACGGATACATATGAACAAACACGCTAGATGTCTGTCTGAAGATAACAACAACCATAACAACCCCTGACTTCATAAAAAAACGTAATCTGAGAGACAGGATTCGACTCGAGTCACCATGAGCACAGCTACACTGACACTTCAACAATATATATATATATAGTGTGACTTTTATGAAACATAAAAGAAGATATATGGACATTAACATAACTTCATCTGCCACAAGCATTATATATATATATATATATATATATATATATTTTTTTTTTTTTTTTTTATATATATATATATATATATATATATATTTTTTTTTTTTTTTTTTTTTTTTTTTTTTGGCCAATGAGATATAAAGAACAAAGAAGTTCAGAAATCTACTATATTCTGCAGCCTCTGCGTAATAAAGTGTAGCTCATTTATTTTTGTGACAGACAATTAAAATGAAATGAAAAGTTGATAAGCATCACTAACTAATGACAGTTGGGTTTTAATAATATCTTTAAAAACCTAATCTAATTAAGACAAATTGTAATAAATGTTCATGTTGTGGTATTATATAACCAGTAATCTCAGCTGGACTGATATATGACCATAATACTCACACACTAAAATAAACAGTAAGATAATATAGATTAAAGATGAAATGATGCACCATATCTGATTTGTTTTAAAGTTTTTAAATAAAAAAAAGTAAACAATCGAGATCTGTTTCAGCACACAGTACTGGAGCTTTGTACCTGAATGCCTTGATATTTGACAAAATAGTTGAGTAACAGGTTCATTTGACTCATTCAAGAAGATGGCATGAACGCATTCTTGAACAAATCGATAACGGTGATGATAAAATGACTCCTAACGATAGTCCCTGACATCCTCATCAGCCAAGTGTGACAAAAAAAAGATGAAAGTGTAGAAACCTTGAGAGAAACAATGACACTGAGCCTCCTTCAGCAGACATGTATTTAAATAATATTGTACAAAGAATACATACAGTACACGCATACATTTCGGGTCATTAGATTAGTGTTAAAAAGGCACAGTTAAGTACTACTGCTACCACACAATAATCCATAATAATCCCCATAACATGCATGCTTTGGAAGGAATATTAGTGGTGGAGGTGAACCGGGACGCTGGATCTCCACAGTTACTTGGCAGCCACTTGTAGCGTACAGAAGGGATTGTCAGAGTTAAGCTCAAGTCTTATGATCCCTGCAGCTTTAAAGACAGCCAGCTCAAAGGAAACGCATAAGAGGTCACCGTGGGTTCACCTTAACCTTTCCATCCTCGTCTCGAGTGCCAGACCGATAGTGGATCGAGGGAGAGCGTGAAAAGGTCAAGGAGCCTGAGGGGTGCACACTTCCCAGTTTTCCTGCATTGCTTTCACTGTTGCTTCTGAGTTTAAAAGACAAGGCCCTTCCTCTGAGGAGACTTTGGCCTCCAGTATGTAAACCTGAATTAGGGCAATAAATTTTGTGGCTGACGATGATGAAACAAACAGAAAGTTTTGTTGTAATTCACTGAAATCGTCCTGGATGACTCACCTTTAGAGGCGTTGCATCAGGGCCAAACGTCAATCTCAAACACACCACGGCTTCTGTGTCTCGTGACCAAACATGATGGACATCTAAAGGTGCTGTATGACAATGAGAGGAAATGTGTGTGTGTGTGTGTGTGTGTGTGTATAGGCACACTAGTATATATTATATTTGTGCATTTTTAAGCTGGCAGAAGCCTGTTTCTGCCACTGAATTAAAAAGGTTTAGTAAATAGGTGAATGTAACTTTCTACCTCATAATTAGAATTTGTTTTACTCAAAAATATACATACAGGAACTGTAAAGTCCAGTTTTGGGAAGAAAAAATATTTGCTCACAAGTATGATTTTAGCATAAAGCTGAAACAGATTTACAGATTTATGTTTGGCTTTATCTTCGTTAGTAGAATATTAAACACAGTTATGTATAATGGGAAAATGTCTAAGAAGTCTAGAAATATTAAATAAACTTTACACAAAAAAATAACTAGTAATAGTAATAATAATAAACGGTTGTTAAATAATAATAAAATGTGTTTTTTTGTTGTTTAACTAATATTATTATTAGCCATTTTGCACTTTTTGTACTTGAAAACCTGAGCTTGGAGACTTCGGTCGACTTTAAAACCGAAGGTAAATCTGAAAAACATGAATAAACTAATTTCCTTGTCTTCCTGACACACTGTAGAAAGAGTCCAAACGATGTTCTATATTGGATACAGACATCGTTTTTGAAAAGAAAATGGGATTTGTCTTTTCGCTGCTTGAAAGTGCCACAAAAATGACATCTTGCAGATGAAATCCGGCACTAACCAGCAGAGACGGCCCGGGCTGCAGCCGCGTGGCAATTTCTGCTGCTCTTTTCAGCAAAACGACTCTCCTTTGCACAACAGAGATTCAACAGAAGCAGCACACAATCCATTGGAGTGTGTTCGGGGGTCACCGCATCAGAAGTGATGGAGAGTCTGAAGATGACACTGCATCTTACGGCTGCATTAATATTTCAGGCCGTCTTCGCCCAGTTTTTTCCCTCTCACCTTTTATAGATCTCTTTATTTAGTTCTGAAAGACTATCAAGGTTAGCAGCATTTAGCGGTTTAGCTTATATTCACTGCCCCGGCGTGTTTGAAATGATAATGACCCTCCTAAAATATGACATGAGTGTCAGAAAGTCAAGACTTTGTGTGCTGCTTTTCAGACAAGGTTTGACTTGCATACAATTACGGCCGAATAGAAATGTTGGATTATAAAAGGGGAGAGGAATACTTTTTGACATTCATTTGCAGCTGTAACGCAGTGTTCAGGGTCAAAGAACAATTACACCGCCGGAATTCTAATATATCTGCATGAAGTGAAGCTCCAGAGACGATCCGCTACGGCGGAAAACACGCACTCACCGGCCGTTAAATAATACAGCCAGGATGAAGACCTTATTCTTTATTGTTCTTCATAACCGATCTCAGATGTCCTGCGCAACTGCCGCTTCGACGTGGTCCCTGATGAAAGGATACATGAATAATTGCAGGCCAGGACCGAGACCGGAATGAAAGAGACGAGTCCGGATCGTCCATCAGAGCCGGAATAATCAAGGCCTTTGACTTTCTTAACCAGCGCTTCTCCAGATCCATGCAAACTCATCAAAGGGCATGTTTCATGGACAGCTCACTTTTAGCCCCCCCAAAATAATGAATGCATTTGATCCGACATGAAAGAGACAGGAGGCCGGCTCGTCTGCTGGCGGACAGCAGACAGATAATTAATAATCAAATTAAAGAAGAATCTCCCGCACCGCTGTATGTTAACACAAAGCAGTCATGAGAGCTGAAGCCGATGAAGGTGAATGATGTCTGCTGGGATTATCACCTCCACGTTCTTCTCCATGCTTCAGAACACTGAACTGCTTCTATAAATACGGTTAAATATGAACTATTATAATGTATTATTGGAATTATTATATTGTATTTTATTATACATTTCGATAAAAATTAAGTGCGTATTTAGCATCGTTTCTGACACAGGATTTATAATTGCACAAAATAAATAAATACATTTCTTCTTCTGTTTTTTTGACAGAAACAGGCCTGCAATTAGTAGTGTTTGTACTATTGTATTATATTAATTTATATTTAGAGGGGGAAAATAACATATATTCATATAAGAAATATGAATTATTTTCATTCCTTGGCGGAAACAATCTTGGCGGAAAGACTTCTGTTCACTCACAGTGACTCTTGCACTACGCCTTTGCTGCATTTTACTCTGGACTTCAACTCCCATCATCCATTGCAGTGACGACACACACACACACACACACCTGACTGCACTCATCACACGCTCACCTCCATTCACTCACGAAGCAGAGTATAGAGACACCTTTCCATGCCTTTCTGTGCACTTCTCTCTCTTGCCGCGATAGCTTCAGTACAGAGCCCTTCCCGATTCTGACCCTTCTCAAGGGTTCCTTGGATTGAGCCTCTGTCTCTGACTCCGTTCATACCTCGTGTGGATTATCGCTCGTGTCTCTGGATCAACTCTTTTGTCAAGACCCTTGGACACGTCACCATATGTGATCACCATTGTGTTGACCGTGCCTGTGTTCGATGGATCTGCGGTTCGGTTACAGACAACCATATACTGGTACAGTCTGAGGAAAATATAAATAAAATGCATTCATAGCTTAAATGAGCACATTATCAGACAGCATCTTGGCACTAAAACAGTTCAAGAGAGTCACCGAATGAGTGTTTTTCTGCAGGAAACAGCTGACCCGGTCTATTCTAGAGGTTACTGCCCCAAACACTGACATGTTTCAACAGCAACATTCACCTAAACCTTTGCTCTTAAAATATATAGCGACACTGCCAGAGCAGCAGAGGAGAACGCTCTTGTTATTTGAGTACATTTTACTTTTAGTGCTGTCATGAAAACCCTGATTATGCTGCATTTATAGCCGCATTACAGATGGAAGCATTTTTTAAGCCAAATCTAGACAAGGATTTATTTTTTGCTGAATAAAGAAGCAAGTTTCTCAAAATGAGTTTATATCACTGGAGACACAGCAGTAAATCTCCACACGCAGAGAAAACGCCAAACAGTTACTAAAACCTGCATGGTACGAATGCAGATCCAAACATTTAGACGATGTGTGTTCGGATTAAAACACTGTCATGTAGAAGCGAAGCACGTCGTTTGCACTCAGCAGAGTTTTTTTGGAGGGTGGGGTTTGTCAACATTGTTCCCTGATTTCCATAATTCCTGAAATGAATAACACAGGCGGCAAAAAACAACACTATCGCTTCATTCTGAGTGAATTTCTCTCACGTTATGTACTGAAAATAAGCGTAACTAGACCAAAATGTGTCGTTTTTCCCCTCATCAAAGCATGCATTATCATCACGTTTAGCCATGAGTGGTTTTTAAGAAGAAAATGAAACATCAGAGAAGAGCGGACTCCAGGGGAAGATGGTCCTTGGAGCAGAAAGCGGGAATAAGAGAATGTGCTTCATCTTAATGAGGTTAAAATGAAGCAACGGGCAAACCGTACAGTAATAATATAACACTTGTGCTTATTTGCTTGAACAAAAAGCACACTAACTCTGTTTGGCTTTTTGTTAGTCGAGTTTTTAATCGCGCAATCAAAAGCACGCTATTAATGCCGTTTCTGCAGCTATGAGCCAGCGATTTATTTTTATTTTTTAAATATCAGTGTTTATTCCAGCTGATATGGATTCGTGCATTAATGCAGGTCATGCACAATATTTGATTCTTTCCTCTCTGTGGCATTGAATCATTCTAGCATATCAGCGCGCATTGAAGCAGTTGTCATAAATTATTGAACGTGAAAGCTCATGTAAACCGCGCGGCGTTACCTCGGAGGGCCCTCATCAGAAACCCACGTCACACCCACGATTCCGCCGCGGCTCTCAGATTATGTATGCCAAGCTCCCTGCCCAGGAGGTTTAGACCGGGTCCTCTGATGAGGGTCCCCACCATGCAATTACACTCTGGAAGTATGGCTGGAGTACTTAACAGGACCATAAGGGACCGCTGTCTGGAATATGGAACAAACACGAGCACTGAGGGAGAAATTGAACTAGGAATAGCACAGATGGCGCAAAGCGTGAGTGTGTGGTGCTCTGCCTCTTTAGAAGGATAGAGAGCAATTACCAGAAGAGTTGAGAGCGTGTTATGTAAGGAACTAATTAGATAAGATTCGGAATGGGCTTGTTTTGTGAATGCTGATCAAATCTACACAAGTCTAACAGGCTGCCGCGTTAAAATTACTGATAGTCTTCTTTGTGTTTTAGTGACTCTTTCTGGGGGTTTCGTGAATGCACCAGTAGGTGGTGACATCAAAAAAAAAAAAAAAAAAAGTATTTTTGTTTTTTTTTTTTTTTCAGTCAAAATATCTAAACACAGCTCTACGTGAATAAAAACGACCTGCACAATTTAACATCTGAAAGTGCATTGCGTATAAAGTTACTGTCTCTTAAAAGAAAGAGTCGATGAGTCGTTTTTAAAATGAATCCCAAGCCGTTTTGTGTTGAAATCAAAACGAGCCATTAGCATATTTCCTGCCTGCTCGTTGACGTTTTTGCATTGGTCTGAATGAAAATGCAAATGAATTCTTCACCACTAGGTGCTGCTAGTGTAGCAGTACCGTACAGCGGTTTCCCCGGTAACAACGTGCACCGAGCAGCACTACACACTGCTTTATCAGGCATTACAGTCATGATGAGAGGAAAATGAGGCGTTTGAAAAAATGACTACTTAAGCTAATTGTTTGGGAGCCGTTGAGAAAATAAGGTAAAAATAAAAGCATATTATAAGACAGTGAAAGTGTTTTTTGTTGTTGGGGACTCCCAAATACAAAATATGATCCTTTCATAAACCACAATAGGGCACTTTAAAACAAGTAAAACTATACAAAAAAAATTTGCTAAAAATGTAAGAAACTTGTAGTAAAATCTTTAAGGTGACCATTCATTGATGCATTCAACAAATTCATGATTTATTTTGAATCAAATAAAGGCTGCATGCTATTTGTCTACTTTAGAATGGAATATGAATTCGGGAAAATGTTGACATTTATATCTTTTTTTATTTATTCTAATTAACCCCTAGTAAGTAAGCGAGTACAATGACCTACTACCTTTGACCTTTGGCAGGATTCTAATGCGTGCATCTGATGAAGGCCACAACAATCAGCAAGACATGGATGCTTGTTTCAACTACAGTAATAAATATATATAATAATAAATGTATTTATTACTGCATATTTACAATACATTATACTGTAGTAGAAGAAAGCTTCCATAGCCTTGAAAAACTCGCAATTCCAAGAAAATAAGTCAGAATGTGTAGATTTACTGCATGTTTACATGAAATGAAAATAATAAAAAGCCTTGCAGTGGAATGCAAAACGCTGAATATCTGTTAGCTGCTGTAATCAGTCTTAGATTATCAGTAATTATTATTAAGTATGGCCATTTTTACAGTATTTTAAATGCTTTCTCTGGATTAGCTCTGTATACTCCACTGAGAGATGTTTTGCCATAAATTAAGTATTGATTTTGTACAATCAAATTTATTAGCTGAAAACCCAAGAGCTGCTGAATGCAGTTCATAAAACCCTCCGTGGTCATACTGTACAGCCAAAAGAAGTACAGTCTCTGTGTTTCAGGATCTTTGTAATAACTGGATATTATTAGGGCTTTCATTTTTCCACACTCTATATTTCAGAGATAAACATTTTGATCTGTATTAATAATTACTAGATGTCAAAACAACCAGCCAAAAGACAATTAATGGGACAGAAGAACTCATTAAAGTGAAGTGTCTTTCTTTCTGCATTAATATTAGTCTCTGATTTAAAGGCTGTCAAACTCCATAAGAGCACCATAAATGCACCACAAAAGCAAGCCCATACAAAGTCATATGTATGCTTTTTGAAATTATTCAAATCATAAAAACCTAATGCTTTGCCATTTATTTTTTTAAAGCATCTTACTCAGTTTCTTTTCCCATTTTCTCGCCATTTGTTCAGCCTTCCTTTAAACTCCAGCTTCACGCTGACTTGCAGAAGGCTTTCTTCTTTCCCACATCTCTTGCAAAGAGTTTTAACCTGTGCCCTCTCCTTTGCCTCTTATGCATGGATGCCTTAAACGGCGTTCCCTACTGAGTGGCCTACTCTGGCACCGACGCACGCTTAAGCCCCGAGGTTTACTTTTAAATTTGGGATTCCACCTCACACATTAGAGGAATGTCAGGGCTGAGCAAACACATTAACGTCACAGCAGAGGCCCTTCGTCTCACCTCCTCCTCCTCCTCCTCACACCGCTCTCTAGACGTGTTTTAGTGCACAGAAAAATTGCAGAGGCATCAATAGAAAATGGCATGAGCTATTATGGCGAGTGAATGGATGTTACATTATTTCGATTTATATATTACGATATAAACATTATAATATTAGGTCCCACTTTATATAAGGTGGCATTAACTACTATGCACTCAAAAAAATAAGTGCAATGTATATTCATATTGTATCTGAAGACGTTCTGCTGCTATTGAGGGGGAGACGGGTAAGGTTAGGGACAGGTCTGCTAGTATGGGTAGGTTAAGGGTGGGTTAAGGTGTGAGGGATGGGTCGACGCTGTGATTATAAAGGCAATTACAGAAATTCATTACAGATGTTAGGTATTTTTAAAATATATAAGTACAATGTATGCACACAATAAGTTTACTGCATCAAATAATGTCTTTAAAGCAGGACCTGATATTGTGTATTCCTTATTTTTATGTATTTTACATTATTTTAGTACATGTTATAATATGCAATGAATAAATTTAATATTCAGTTCACATCTAGCTACTTTTTCAGCGGACTAGAAGATATCCGGTCCATTGAAAAATCACATTTGAGATTTAAGATCAGTTCGTTATTGTTCAGAAATGTTTTTGCATTCTTGTTTATCTCGAGATACCTCACCATGATATTACAATATAATTCCCTAATATCTATTATCTAATTAAAAATATTTAGAGATACGTGTGCAGATGCAGATAAGAAGCAGGTATTTTTTTCCCATAAAAGGTATAAAAGATTTTGCAGCAATTAGCAAGTGAACTGTTAAATAAGTATGAGTATTCTGGCCCACTTCCTTAAGTACACTAATTGTGTTTACTGGAATCAGTGCTGAACAAGAGTATTCTAAATTTACCAGCAAATTAAAAATGACTCATAAATTACCACTCTCATGTGAGACGCATTTTTGCTATTTAGTTCCCTTAAATTAACCCCGCAGCTGTCTCCCTCTGCCAGTTTTCTTTCAGCAATGCATTCTGTCACTGGGATGGAGGCACTGCAGCTTCATAACAAAAAAAGAGCATGATTATTGTTTACTACAAGCTTTATAGGCCTTATATATATAATAAAATTGAGTTAAATCAAATTAAATTGTGCTTACTTGGTCACGACATTTATCACTAGTTATTACTGACTTAATGACTGAACACCAATGAATGAATAAATGAAAAATTGTATTGCTTAGATTGAAATGTGTATATATATACACATATACATATATATATATATATATATATATATATATATATATATATATATATACATATACATATACATATATATATATATATATATATATATATATATATATATATATATATATATATAAAACAATCCTAATCGTTTGACTAAATATTTTAAGCTCTTTAAATCTGCAATTTACGTCTGTACAAAAACTGCCCACTTAGCACTTATGTCTGCTAAAATAATTTAAATATGTACACTTCATGACTTCCATCAGGGCACCAAATGGATGCTATTTTTGCCTTTGGGTGCAACATTAGGTTTGCAAATCTAAATGTGAAATGAACTAGAGAACAAGTTACAAAAGTGGAAGCAATATTGTTGCTGCATTATGGAAGAGCAGAGAAAGCACACTAAACTCCAGCGTTCTGCTGATTGTGTTTAAAGCAGATGCTCACATTCTCTGATCATCTGCCCAGCATCAAATGCTTTCAATCTATAATCTTATAGATAAATTATGTTCTTAATTGAAAACTCTTAACGGCCCAGTGAACTGCCATATCCAGCGCTGCTAATGAGATTCAGGCTATTACACCAGACATAACTAATTGTTTGTGTTAATTAGCTGAAGTCAGAGAAGTGGCAGTGAGAGACACCAGTTCTGCTGTCGTTATTAAAGCCTGGGTCAGTCTGTTCAGACAGGATTTCAGAGCGGAGAGAGCGTTTCTAAAAAAACTCATTCTGTTTGGAATTCTTTTTTCTGCAGTGAGTCAATTATATTGAAAAAAGAAGAACACCTATCTATCTATCTATCGTTCTATCATTCTAAATAAATTGTTCTATCTATCCATCTATTGTTCTATCTGTCTATCTATCTTTCAATCAATCGCTCTATCATCTATCTATCTATCGTTCTCTCATTCTAATATATCGCTCTATCTATCGTTCTATGGTTCTTTATGTACCCAGGGCTGCTGAGGCCTGGTTCTGAGTCTGAAGACAGAGCAGGAGCAAACCGAGAGAAAGTAAATAAATAGGAGCTGAGAGATGCTACTGTAGATTAGCATCTGAGACACGACAGGGGACGGCGGCATATCCCAGTTAACTCTAAAGACGAGATGTGTGACAGCTATGATGCATTACTGGTGGAAAGCAACAGAACCTGAAGGCGATCAATCTTCACTTTAATTCAAAGCTGCTCGCTTCATCATGTTGTCAGAGAGCGCAGTCGCGTGGGTTCGAGCCGAAGAGCGCCGATCGCGAAAGCAGAAAAAAGATGATCGATTATCTAATGGTAGAAACGGAGTCATTGGAATCTTCTCATTTGTTAGGATGCTAATGACGACCTTGATTTATTGCTGTTGACGGCGCACAAGTGACACACAGAGAAAGTTTCACCACTTGTTTTGGCTCGTCATGGATTTTCATTGATATTCAAGAGCTAACCTTTAGCAGTAAGATGGAGTCCACTCCCATGTGACATTTTCATTTCTCACAGTCTGCAGGAGTGTTGAGTGAGGAGCTGAGGTGCAAAGAGGGCTCTGTTTGATTCGCTGCTCACTTCTCCAAGCTACGAGAAGATACACTGAGCCAAGAGTATTAGGCCATGAAGGTCTTCCAAAACAGACTTCAGTTTTAATGCCCCTGTTTCCCAGAAAAAAAGCCGCTATGCAAATCATTATCTCAAATTGAGGTGATTGTTTCATTATACATCATGTATAGAGAGACTCAATAAAGTCCCAGCAGAAACGGAGAAAGGGTCCCCCTTTATATTAAGTGTGCCTAATGCCTATGTACTTAATAGTGCTTAACGTGTAGATGGTAACACACTGCTACACAGTATCTAAAGCTCTAATGTTTGTGTAACAACCCACTGAATGCTATGTGTAATTACAAATGTGTAACAGGACACTTTTTGATAATGAAAGAAAATGTTTTGATGATTACACAGATGTTACACAGTTACAAGTTTCAAAGAGAAATATCCACCAAATGGCACTAAAACTTGAACCCTGGTATGTTTTAATTAAATTGATATAGGTACATATTTGTTAAGGCATTTGGCATCTCTCAAGAAGTGATGCTAACGTTCAAAAGCAACAGACATATTGTTTATTTTACTATCTGAAAAAAAGGGAAGAGGATAAAAAAATATTCTATGGTCATTCTTTTATATATTCTGAAAATTTGAAAGAAAAACATTGCCATGCACCAATGGTACTAGGTTTAGTCTTGTTAATTTGTGCTATCCTACATTCACAAGACACTGTTTCAAGGAGGCTATGAATCCAAAATGTTTTGTACACATGTACAGAGTAAACCAGCTTTGTATCATTGCCTTCTTTGCGGCTGGAAAACCAGCAAACAACAGTCTCTTTTTTAATGAACTTATACAGGAGTTAGAATCGTCATTGAGAACACATAGACCAAATTATAGTTCCCAAAACATGTAAAGAAAAGTACCTGAGGATGCCGTTTTACAGATATGACGGTCATAGGTTGATTGCGGTTTCATTTTATTTATGACTTTGAAAGGGATAAGACGATGAGCCAAGTTTTTAGAGGTTAATATTAGATTATACCACACCCTCTCCCAGGTAACCAATGAATCAAAATCTGTTAATTCACAATTCCAGATAAGTTTAATAGGAAGAGGCTTTGCAGTTTTCTATATGTTAAAGAAACAGATGTCTGACCAGAGGGTGGTGTGATTCAATCCCTCGTAGGATGAGAGGAAGTGGTGGATGCTCAGGGAACTCCATAGGCCTTGAGAGCAGAATCTAACTGAAAAAAAAGACTAAATATGTTGATGCTGGTAAACCGAACTTAGTTCTTAGTTCTAGAAGAGAGCAGAGTCCCTGGTTATTGTGCCGCAAGTCACCGCATGTGTTTATGACCAATGTAGACCAAGAGGGCTGGACAATTTCCACATAAGAGATTTAAGTTGCACCATAAGGGTGTGCTGTTACAAAATTTGTGAGGTCCTCCCATCAGACGTTCCACCCTTTTCCAAATCCTAACAGAATTGGCCACAAAAAATATTTGCTATACCAGCAAATAAAATATGTCGGAGCCTACATGGTTTAACATCATCAGCTTCGATTACTCTCTATCAAACCAGACAGGATCCACACAAATATGAAGAGCCTTAAGTTGGAAACGACAAGCAAAGGAATTCAACTTTTGGCACGGCCAATCCTCCTGAACGTATAGAACGCTGCAATATGACAAGTTTTATTCTGGCTCTTTTACTATTCCAGATAAACTGGGAGATTATGGAACTGACCTCCTCGAAGGAACCTGGAGGTAACAAATTAATTCTGATGGTGAAGGTGTGCTCTTTGAGTATCACTTTTGATCTTGACTAAAATGTTATTAAAATTGTTTCTGGCAATTTTATGAATGTCCTTACATATGGTAATACCCAAATAGATGAAAGAATCTTTAATAGGAACGAATGAGGGGACAGGAGAGTTAACATTAATGCTGTTAATTGGCATTAAAGCAGATTTGGTCTAGTTTATCTTTTCCCCAAATAAACTACTAAAGCGAATGAATCCTAATGGGTGGAACATCAGATTCCTAGCAGCTTGTGCCTGTGGTTCAAAGGATGAACAAAACAATCATGGAGAAAGTGGACATCCCTGGCTCGTTCGATGCTGTAAAGGGAAAGAGGGGGAAATAATGTTAACAGTAAAGACGCCTCAAGATGCCTCAGGTGAGTGGTAAAGCATCCTGATCATAGAAATGTAAGGTTCACTGAAACCAAAACATTGCAAAACTGCCCACATATAGTTCCACTCTAGTCTGTCAGCTATTTCTGCATCCACTTAAAAAATAAACTCAGAAGAGAGTCTAAGAAATCAAATACATGAAACAGTCACTGCATATTATCGGACGGATGACGGACCTTAATAAAACTGGTTCAGTCCCTTTGATTAAGTTATGATTGACCTTCTCCATGCTGAGAGGCAAGATTTTTAGTATAAACTGTTAGATCGCATGAGTCACACTGGTCTATAGCTGGAGCAATCTAACGAACTTTACCCTTTTTAAGAAGGAATGATATCAAAGATGTATTTTTGTTCTATGACATGTATCATACTCAATTGCAAAATTAATGAGTCAAGCATGAGAGTCCCTACCGCATCCCATATCTCCAAATATAATTCAGAAGGGAGGCCATCTAGGCCTGGTGACTTGTTCTTCTGAAAGCTTTTTAGTGTTTCGTGGAGCTCCTTCAAACTCAAAGGGGCCTCCAAAGATCTGTGTGATCCAAGGCCGTTCTAATTTATCCAAGTACTTTTACAAACTGAGTAATCAAAATCTGCTTTTGTGTTGTATAGATTTTTTTAACAGCCTTGAAATATGTCATTAATTGTGATAGTATTTGTGGTTACCAGGTCTTCTGAAGATTGAGGACCAATACGTGGCTAGGTCTCTCCGAAATCAAGACAGTAATTTTGTCTCATCCTATGTTAAATAAACTCTACCTTTACTTGTGAAAGTAAGTCTCCGTGCAAGGAGGACAATTATGTTGCTTGTTGATCAGAAAGACAAATAGTTTTTGTAAGTTTTGTAATAATTGGATCTTAAATTCTAATTGTGTAAATTGCTGTGTTTTTACTTTGGCAAGAGAAGAAGAGAAGAATCCTTGTATTTTGCCATTTCCCACAATATTTGAGTGTCTAGATCACAAGATATATTCATGTATATGTTTTTATGATACTATATGGTCTTTAGGGCGAATTAATATATGACTGATTATTTAGTAATGAAGTGTTAAGACGCCACCTCTGGGCCTCGGTCTTAATGATGGAAAGGTGAACATTACATAATACTGCAGACAATAAAATTGGTCGTATAGAGATGAAAGAGTTACATGAAATTAGAGATAGTTTAATAAAATATGTAATCTATTAGTCTATTAGAAAAAAAATGAAGTCCTTAGTTGAGGTATTCTGGATTCTCCAAAGATCGATCACATAAAGGTCAGTTATAAATCTACTCAATAACTTAGAGGAAGGGTTAGCTGTGGTATCAGGGTTAGGTTTACCTAGTACAGGATTTAAAACAGTGTTAAAATCACCACCCATCACTAAAGGACAATCAATATGTTCAAGTAATATATTGGAAATATTTGTGGAAAATGCAGTGTCTGCCTCATTCAGACCGTAAATATAGACCAGTGCTAATCTGTCATTATATATTTTGCAGAAATCTACCCTTTATCATTTGTGGTATGTTCTGTAGTTAACCATAACTTCCTCTTGACTAAGATAAAAATCCCCTTCGCTTTATCACGAGCACAAGAAAAGGCTGCCAGTTCAGTAATACTAGTTTTGAAAGCATGCCACATCACATTGTTTTAAATGAGACCCTATCAGGGCACAGGAAATCGATTTATGGTGCAAATATTCCAATATCTGGGGACGCTATTCACATTCAGTGATAAGATATTCAGAACATGCATTCTGTGCTCGCAAGAAAAGCATTGCCATGCTTCCAGTGACATAAACATTAGTATGTATCCTAGATACCAATCCATCTAGATGCATAAGTCCTTTCAAAGAAAAGAAAAATAAATAAAAGGGTAACATTTTATTACGTGTCAACTAACTTTCATTAGAGTATTATTTATTGTGATAATCTCCCAAAAGACATTCTACTGACTATAGGTAACTTTGCAAGAACATGGCAACTTATTCCAACCCTAACCCTACCAGCCTTCTGTACAGTATAGTTAGAGTTAGGAGATGAGTATATGCAACATTACTAGTCAACAGAATGTTTAAAAGGGACCATCAAAACAAAGTGAAGGTCTGTTGAAGGGCATAGAGAAAAACAAGAGAAAGAAACGACTATGAACAAAAACCAAAACAAACCGTACATTACCAAGAGTGTAGGTCTGCATGAACAACAGAAACAAATGTTGACGCATGACCTGTCCACTTTAACACAAGACACGACCCCAAAGGCCAACTGGGCCAGAAACGTACCTGGGGCCTGTTCCAAAAAACAAGGTTGCCAAATAAACCAGGTTTATTTCAGTTAGTCTGACTCATTGTGAGTTTATTTGGCTTAAAATAAGACTAAGGACTGACTAAAATGTAAGGAACAGGCTGCAGCTCTCCATTAGCCTAAAAATAATAATAATAATAATAAATAAAAAAAAAGAAAGTAAATATAAATGATTACATACCAGTCAGCAGACGAGCGTCTTTCGTTTTCCTTCGTTTAGCTGAGAGGATGGAGACAGTGAAGTAACAAAATCCTCCACCTTTTGAGGAGAGTAGAACATCATCTGCTCACCTTTGTGCCGCAGTTTATTCACCGCGGGACAGGTGAGGAAGAGCTGGAGGCCAAGTGCTGTCATCTTCTTCAAGACTGGATTAAAGCTCTTTCTCTTGGTAGCTGTGGCAGGACTAAAGTCGGGGAAAAATAGTAGCGTGACATTGTCTTGCGTATATTTCACAGGATATGCCTGCCAAGCACATTTCAGTATCTGTCATGCCATCTTAGAACATGAAAGATGAGGTTTTCCCTCCGTCATACACGTGATGGGCCTGATCGATCTCGATGTCCTCTGAAGGGATCCACTTCTGCCTCCTCCGGCAGCCCCACCAGTCACTCGTCATTTCTCCTCTTCCTATCCTCAATGCTCCAGCCCTCACATGCGGCTGCTTGAACAGAATCGACAAGGGCATGTGTCTGTTTTACCGTGAAGGCTAGCTTTTCAACTCCTGTTTTTAGCTCTTTTACTGAGTTATTGGTCATTTGCATATTCAGGTGTAGATCACAGTCTATCACTTCTCTTAAAATCGAAGCCACCACTGAATCGAGAGTAGCTGTTCTTTAAGCTCTAGCTTCATACCGTTAACTAGAGCAGCGTCCAGATCCTCTTTTCTTCATTGGTAACTGCTCACTCTCTCTTTATCCTGGCTGTCATTGACTGCTGGGGTACTCATAGTGGACTTTTACTGACATGATATTTAGAAGTGAGCAGAGCAAAGGACTATGATATCTCATTTTAATTGGAATTACACCACATAATGAGAATAATGAGCTTCGTATCACATTATTTCACCAATGCATTTTCAACGCTGTACCACAAAATGAATGTTTGTTTTAAACGAACGCATCCAGACCGCAGGAAGAAAAAGTGCCTTACTCTGCATGCGCTGATTTATGTCTTCAATTATTCTTCATTTTCATTGGACTGATCAGAGGGGTGAATTGTGAGATATCATAAAGCAGAGAAATCTGCTAAACGTAATTCCGTTAAGATCCGAGGCATAGCCGAGTGACATTTTCTCGCAGGGTGAGATGTGTCTTCTGGATTCCTGTTTATGGTCACATATATTTAACGGGAAGATCTTTTTTGTGCAATGGACAACTACAGAGGAAGAAAGGTGGTTGTTTTTTTGCAGATTGTAAACAATGGCAACAAAAGTGCCCCGAACCTCCGAGACATCTTCTAGATTAGACTGTGAGGCCAGTATTTAACAGGTTCACTTTGACATAAGCCATAAGCAGAGGAGAGGCAATGATAATAGGCTTCTGAAGGCCTTTCACATGACTTGCATCAGGGCTTCACACCTCAGCACTCGAGGCTTGACCTGCACATGAAAGCTCTGTGGAGATCATAGAGGAACTCTGAAGGTCAGGATATATTGCCGCTGTGTTGCACAACTCTGACTGTCGGACACAGAGAGAAGCTCACCTCCTTTCAGCTCAGTGTCGTTACTGAAACTTTCTTTGTTTTAGTCATAGATGTCATATATCGTTCCACAGAATTGTTCAAAAGTGAGTTTTATTTTTTAGCGTTTGAATAAGGTGCTCTCCTCTCATGACACTCGTGAATATTAGAGATAAATATTTCCCTGACAACAGAGATTAAGATAACTTGAGAATCTAAAAAATTAATAATCATGCTGTGTGTATTCTATCAGCTGACATTTAATGCTAAAATGTCTAAACAAATGAACTACAACACATATACATATATATATATATATATATATATATATATATATATATATATATATATATATATATATATATATATATATATATATATATATATATATATATATATATACATACATATATATATATATATATATATATATATATGTGTGTGTGTGTATATATGTATGTATATATATATATATATATATATATATATATATATATATATATATATATATATATATATATATATATATATATATATATATATATGTGTTGTAGTTCATTTGTTTAGACATTTTAGCATTTAGTTCTGATTCCAAACAGCTGATAGAATACACACAGCATGATTATTAATTTATATGCATTTGTTTTCTTAATTCTGTTTTCTGAGAGGAGGGATGTAACTGTGACTTTTTTTCTTCAAAATATAAAAAATAAGAAGCGAAAGTGAAAACAAGGCAATGATAAAGTATTCTGTTAATTGTTGAGGCAATGGTGTACTCACAAAATGACCTACATTATGATTATAGTTTTTGTTAATATTAAGCTATAATTAAAAATTAGCATGGTGCTTCCTTTCATCTCATCTTCAGCTCATCTCATCAAAACAAGAAACACTTAATTAAAAAACATTATAATAATACCAAATCAGTAGTTTGGTGGAGATGAACAGGTCAGTGCACACAAAAAACATCATTTACACACTGCTCTGCTGTAACGCCGTCATAACACACATCATTTAAATAATTATAATCATAAACCCAGTGAGATGAAGAGAAGCCCAAATTTGTTGCATATACAGTACAGGCTCATGTTCTGGTATCGTTCTTCGACAGCCTCGGTGAACAAAAATGTGAAACATCTAAAACATATTAGCAGAGAAACAAACAGGGATGTGGAAGAGCTTTAACTGTGCGGGAGTGATGAGATGTGTTTTCTTTTATAATTATGAGCAGCTGCGTGTTCATCAGCTCATCAGAGAACAAATACCTGCACAAACGCAATCAACAAAGGAATTAAGAAACAAGCGCTTTTGTTACATCTCGTTAAGCTGAAGTACAATCGTCTTTTATCTCAACTCCTTTTCATGTAACCTTCTTTCAAATGCATCGTCCAGCTACTAACAGGTCCCGGTTCATTAAACTACTGCTTTAGTCTCTTCAAACTTCATTTGAAACAGATATGATGCACATTTTCCACAGCCGCTCGTATGAAAGTCTCCAGGGATAACCTTCAGTACTGACGGGAGTGACTGACAGCCTCTTTACTCTTGAATCACTTTCCTTTTGACTTCATTCAGGATTTTGAGTTGGTTCGTGTCAACCCACGTTTTTCTCAGCCATTGCTCCGGCCTTGACTAACTGTTCAACTGCGTGCGCTCTTCTAGTTTTGGGTGAAGTTGTTTAGCTGCAAGGGAAAAATGACTGTTTATAAAAGATTTATACTAACTGGACAAAGTTTTGAGGTCAGTTTGATGCTCAATGTGTTTAAAAAAATGTGTTCCATGCTGCGTTTATTTGATTGACAATAGAGAATAATATACTGATTTACTGATCAACAAACATTTCTGATTATCTAAATGATCCCAAATTATAAATTGTTGCTATTGTAAATGTAGCAGTATGTATATGTATGTATATATATATATATATATATATATATATATATATATATATATATATATATATATATATATATATATGTGTGTGTGTGTGTGTGTGTGTGTGTAGCTTTCTGCATGTATTCCAACCTTGTATTTTTCAAGCGCTTGTCAATAATACAAGAGAAATGTAGCAGTGGTGTTCTTAAAGTCATATCCATGGATGGATGGGTTTATTGCTAATGTAACTAAGACACAGCTTTTCGGCTCCTCGCAAGAAAATCCATTCTCTTTTGTGAGTCAGAAAATGAAAGCTCCAAAACGTGGTAAAGTGCCATAAAAGCTAAGAGACGGATGCACCGGTGCGTCGTAATTGGACTTGGAGTGTAAACCTGGGAGTTGAAAGTGCATTCACACTCTTGCTGTAGAGCTAAAGCCGAGTGTGGAGCGCAGCAGGAGTTCAGAGTGTCGCTCAGTTCAAGACCGCTGCCTTCCGAGAGCCGCAGAAACCACCAGCTGTGTGCACAAACACAGCTACAAGATGACCTTGGGAAGCCGCTGCGTTAAAAACATGCTAGATTTAGGTTTCACCACAGAGCAGAGCATCCCTTAAGTGATGGACAGTCCACTTCCAGCTGTGCTTGTGTGTCAAATAACGCTGTAGCAAAAAATAAAGAAATACCTTTTTTCCCATGTTTATAGAGTGTTCAAATACAGTTTGCTTTCTCTGTTTCAATCCAAGAAAATAGATGCACATATGTCACATCTAAAGAAAAACTCATTTACTGTATATAATCTGTGTGAACACATCTGCATCAACTTTAGCGAGGAATATAATTTTAAATGCTTTAAAAAAATCTAATATTGCTGTATGTAAAAGTATAAGCAGTCATTACAAATGTAATCTTGATCTAAATCTGTAAATTGTTTTGAGTTTCACTGATTGCAACATATATTAATAAATTTACTAATTTTATTTTATTTTATTTTTTTGTGCACCATATGGCATAGTATTTGCGTGACTTGATGCATAAGTATTGTTTGTTTCCTAAAATTAAGTATTCTGATTTAATTAAAGATATTTATTCTGATTTAAGTTGCCTTGACAGAGTCGTGTTGATTAATATTCTATCCGTGCATAAAATTAAGGCTATACATTACATAAGCCTTAGCAGGGAACATTAATTGGCTATTTAAGCCCTGTAGGTGGAAGGCAATTAACAAAATTAAAGAAGAATTTAAATTAATGAAGGGAGAAATCAGCATAACGGGAAGGATATCTATTAAGATTCTGTTGTCCTTTATGCACTTTTGGTGTATTTTAACTTTGTTTTCAAACTACTTTGTAAGTACTTATTTTATGGAAATATACAGTTAGCTTTATTAAAGCAGAAATTACACTGTAAATTAAGAAGCTAATTTAAAAAAGTGCTCTATAGATGAGCTCTGACCCTTCGTGAAAGCCAGCAAAACGTGTTGGTGTGTGTCAGGCCTCAATTAACAAATGAGCAACAGTGCGAAATATACCCACGCTCATAAATACAAGCACGGACGATGAAAAATATGCCTCGGGCTCCCGTTAAGAAACGCATGTCTGTAAATCACATTACGAGAGAGGAGAGTGTGCTATCATTTGAGAAATCCACCACAGTCATTCCATTCTTCTGAACGATTGTAAGATCAACAGCAACTGTTTCTCAACTTACTAACTGCTTTTTGTGCTTTTGATTCTCAATAGTCAACACGTTTTACTTCTAGAACCTGATGTATTTCTGTGTGTCATTCTGCTACACGTGTGGACATTTAAAAGTTGTGTCTGCAGGACCATGGTGCTTCATACTAGTTCAACATAAATATACAGTATTGTACACTCATAATAGACCTATAGAAGAGTTAAGCATCTGACTATACATATACCTAATGAATTAATGAGTTCTCAGTTGCATTTCACATTTTACATTTGTTTTGATTTACTGAATCAGTTTTATTATTTTTATTTTTTTGCAAGTGAGATGAATTAGTGCATGTTCACATTTATCTTACTTTCTTTTAACATGCAAACAGGAGTGCTGTCAATACCAGCTACTTGAAAAAAAGTTATTTACCTACGTAACTCGTATTGCTTGTAATGTGTTACCTCCAACAACACTGCATATACTATGAATAGTTGACTATACGTAAACAAAGTGTACAAAAACTTTACAGAAATACTGTACATGAAATTGTGCAGAAGAGAGATTTTGGTTAAAAGTTTGCATAGTGCAAAATCATTTGTAGTGCAATGCACAAGTAAGCATATATTATTCAGTTGAGTCTTTGTAGCAGGGAGTGTTTATATACAGGAACTGTGTGTAGTGTAGCATACTCAGAATTGCAGCTTTTTATGAGTTGGGGGAGCAGATATGTTCATGGTTTCAGAAGGCGGGGTTGTGGATGCGGTTTTTATAGATGGACCAGGAGATTGGAGTTGGGGGCTCTCACAGCCTGGGGGAAAGAAATCTGTGGCGTGTTCCATCATTGTTTCTGATGAGGCCTACCACAGTTGTGTCATCAGCAAACTTGATGATGTGGTTGAAGCTGAACTTGGCAGTGCAGTCGTGAAGAGCAGCGGGCCGAGCACCGAGCCCTGTGGGACACCTATACTTAGTGAGGATGTACTCGAGGTGTTGTGGCCAACATAAAAAAAATTTGATTTTCCTGAGTTCAGCGTGTTCTTCGGTCAACATGTTTGTTGACCCTGGAACAACATTGTGATTAGCCAATCAGATTTAAAGAAATTGTTTATTGTTATTGTGAAGTATAGCCTTACAAACTGTTTGGTGTATGTACATCAGTATCACTCATCTTTCATTAAATCTGATTCTGATTTTTGCACATGGGTAAGGTTAAGTTTAGGTAGGTCAGCAAAATCATGATGTGCAGTACATAAGGCCACCTAATATAAAAAGGGAAAAAATGTTTTTCCAGGGTCAACAAAATATGCTGACCAAGGAGTACAAAATCAGGATGTGCTGCAGGCAACACAGACTGAGCCAAGTCTCCCGGTTAGAAAGTCTGGGTTCTAGTTACAGAGAGAGGGGTTAAGGCTCAGCAGGTTAAGTTTGTGGATGAGATTTTGTGGGATTATTGTGTTGAATGCTGAGCTGAAGTCAATGAACAAGTGCTTTGTGGAGAATGGTGGATATTGCATCGTCCGTGCAATGGTTTGGATGGTATGCAAACTGAAATGGGTCCAATGCGTTTGGGAGCCTGGACTTGATGAGATGCATGACTAACAAAGCACTTCATCATAATTGGGGTCAGTGCTATGAAATGATAGTCATTCAGGCAGTTATCTGTTAGGATATCAGTCAGCTGTGCGGCACAGTGTCTCAGTCCTGGAGGGTCTTTGTTACATCGGCTGGAGAGACAGAGCATCTGGTCGTTTGAAGGTGTGCGGCTTCTGTGCAAGTGTGTCCTTCTGTATCTCAGAGTAAAAGTGTTTTAGAGCATCTGGCAAGAATGTGTTATTGTCACTGGCCTGTGGCCTGTCTGATGGTCTGAATGGCTTGCCACAAAGACTAAGTGAAGTTTTGTTTGAGCATATTGATGTTTTGTCTTTTTGATGTCATGAGACAAATTGACTTTTGTTGTTTTGAGAGCTGCCTTGTCTCCTAATATGAATGCCTCATCTCAAATGATAAGCCTGCAAACCTCAGCTGTTACCCTTGGTTTTGTGTGTGTGTGTGTGTGTGTGTGTGTGTGTGTGTGTGTGTGTGTGTGTGTGTGTGTTTGTTTTTACAATTTTCACCAATACATTTTAAGTTAATATTTCAATAATTTCTAAACAAATCCCCTGTTCACTGTTCTTTGATGTTGTTGATGTTAGGTCACAAAAACTAAAATGAACTAAAAGAGGTCATTTGGTGCGATTTCAAGTTTTACTTTCTCTTTGGAGTGTTATAAGCTGTTAGTGCATAGATGAAATTCCTAAAGTTGCAAAGACTGAAGTGTCAAACTATTTTTTTAAGTTAATACTCTACCACACTCCCTTAAAATGGCTCTATTAATCACGCCCCCACTTTTCTTACAGTAATTTTGCAGATGTTTTTATTCAAAGTGACAATTTGGGAATATATAAAGCAATTCATCTTAAAGAGGCAAACTGATAGAGGAAGTGCTTGTAATACCAGCCTGAGGCACTGTTTAAATAGGTATAGGCAGGAAAAAATGGAAGTACAGATATTTTTTTTAGGATAGTTTCGAAAGAGATTAGTTTTCAGCTGTTGTTTGAAGATCCAGCATTCCCAATAGGGGTGGAAAGATTATTCCACCAGCCAGGAACGGTGAACAAGAATGTTCTGGAGAGTGATTTTGAGGCTCTCTATGATGGCAGATCTCAGACTTCTGGATGGGATACAGTGCTGAGTGCTGAGCCTGTGGCTGTTCTATAAGCAAGCATCAATATCTTGAATTTGATGCAAGCTGAAACTAAGAGCCAGTGGATGGAGATAAAAAGAGTGTAACATGGGCTCGTTGAAGATCAGATGTGAAGATCTGCAAGATCAAGCAGTCTTTGTAATGTGCTCTTTGAAGGTCAGCTGGTCGCCAAAGATTTCTGATTTCTGAAGTTGATGAGGTAATTGTAGAGAAACTAAGCTGAATGGTTGAGCTGCAGGTGATGTTCTTTAATCCTTGCCGAGATGTCTGCCAGGCAGTCTGAAATCTATGCAGGTTCCGATGGATCATCTGGTTGAAAAGAGAGGTAGAGCTGTGTGTCACCAGTGTTGCAGTGGCAGGAAAGGCCATGAGCCTGTATGATGGGAACCAGTGATGTGGATGTGTATGTGGAAAAGAGGAGGGGTCCAAAAACTGATCCTTGAGGAATCCCAGTTACCATTTGATGTGTTTTGGATACTTTACCTTCCCAGGCCACCCTGTAAGACCTACCAATGAGATTCCAACCAG
The DNA here is from genome assembly GCF_018831695.1 of Puntigrus tetrazona. Classification (NCBI taxonomy): domain Eukaryota; kingdom Metazoa; phylum Chordata; class Actinopteri; order Cypriniformes; family Cyprinidae; genus Puntigrus; species Puntigrus tetrazona. The sequence continues at coordinate 6,579,302 of NC_056722.1, read as the reverse complement.
CAAAGTGGAGGCCTAGAGATGAGAGGCTGAACAGGAGGATGTGATAATTGACAATGTCAAAGCATCAGATAAATCCAGCAGAATGATAACTGATGGTTTGGAATCAGCTTTTGCAGTCCACAAGGCTTCAGTGACTGAGAGTAGAGAAGTCTCTGTTAAGTGGCCACTCCTGAAACCTGACTGATTAGGGTCCAGTTTGTTGTTGTGTAAGAAACAATGATAGTTGGTTGAACACAACTTGTTCAAGTGTTTTTGCTATGCATAAGGGAGATCTGTAGGGAGGGTCTGTAGTTTTCTATAAGAGAAGTGTTTAATGTAGGTTTTTTGAGCAGTGGAGTTACCAGAGAATGCTTGAATGCAGTGGGCAAAGTGATGATGTGTGTAAGTGCCGGTAAGAGTGTGGAAGAGATTGCTTGGAGAAGGTGTGATGGAATTGGTTCAAGAGGGCATACTGTAGGATGGCTGGAGAGGAGAAGTTTGGATACTTTTGCCTCCGTGATGGGACAGAAGGAGAATAAGGGAGTGTCAGCAGTGAATGTGGTTGGTCCTGTGGAGCCGAGAACTGACTGCTAATAATTCTGGTTTTGTTAGTTAAAAATATGGCGAAATCATCAGCTGTCATAGAAGTGATGGGAGGTTGTGGAGGGGGACAGAGGACAGAATTAAATGTTCTGAAGAGATTACGCATGTCTTGAGCACTGTTGATCTTGCTGTGGAAATATGAGAATTTGGGAGTGCGCAGCAGAGGACGATGAAAGCAAAGACTGATATCTCGTCAGGTCTGACAGATCTTTTGATTTGCACCTCCGCTGCCCTGAGTTTGGTCCAATGCTCACAAAGAACATAAGACAACTAGGGCTTAAAAGAGGCAGGCCATGCTGGTCTGGATGAGAGGACAAATGTTGTCTAGAAAAGAAGTAGAGCATAAAGTGTAGCTGCATTCACATTCAGAGATGAGAAATGGGTAGATGACATGTGTGCTTGCAGTGGTAAAGCATTTGAGGTCAAAAGAAGGGATGATTGAATGGAAATCTGTAGCACATGACTTGTCAAGATGAAGTCACCAAAGACTAAGAGTGGAGTGCCAACCTTGGCAAAAGAGGACAGCAGTCCATCCAGCTCCACTAGAAGGTGCATAGAATTTCCCAGGGGGGTGTAAATTACCACAGTCTGGAGCTTTATGGTAAAGCATGGTTGACAACCAGAATGGTTTGGAAACACAAGATAGAGGTTAAATAAAAGAGAACAGAAGAGGAGAGTGTGTGTAAGTGTGTTTTTTGGTTTTGCTGCTTGGGTAAAATCATGAGGGAAAAAGTCACAGGTCTGGTGACAAATCAAGTTCTCCTCCTTGACTTTTGACAAAAAGTGATAATATTTGAATAATGCAGCCCAAATGATCACGCAATGATTTCAGTAATGCAGTTGTGCTGACGCACCATCTCAGGAGACGCTGTGTGTTTCTATATCCATGCAAAAGGGCCTTATCTGGTTTTCTGAAAGTAGATACAGCTACTCAGCAGCAACTGTAAGTATTTGCTATTGACTATTAAACTACTAAGGACACTAGTAACTGTCTTTACATTTATTTTGAACTGAACTGAAAAACAATGTGTTTTTTAAACACATTAAAGTATGTCAACTTATTCTACTACACAAGTTAATGATCTTTAAAATAGCATCATATGACCCCTACTTGAACCAATATTTCAATCACAATAGTACATAGAGAACATCATAAAATGTGATTTGTTTGATGCCTGCTACAGGTCTCAAAAAAAGTTGAAGAGGGAAACAAAGAGCTGAAAAAAGATTCAGCTGAGAGAAGCTCTAGCAACTAATTAAGTTAATTGACATCAGGTCAATAACATGATTAGTTATGAAATGTCTTAGACAGTCTCTCCGATCTATAAAAGAATACATAAAAAGACTGTGGAATACAGTTTAATTATTATTACTGTAAAATTACATGAACTCATACATTAAATTAACAATGCACTATGCGAAGAACTCATTTAAAAATGTACATGGTTACAAGTCACTGTTGTTTGTGCAAATGTTTCTTTGTTAAATAAATAATTCACAGGTTAGCATTGTTTTGGATTATCTGTTGGATCCATTCACTACAAGACAAACTACAACAAAGCTGTAAACATCAAATTGTGTGTAATATAATATTGCCATAATGTCTTTCCAGATATTAAATTCTTACTTCAGAAATAAGGATGATACCATTTGATATTAAATTTCAGTTTCAAGTTTACATAATCAGATGTATCTCCATGTGGAAACTGATGAACAGATTCACTGCACATAAATGCACAAACAAACATCACTGCTGAGGAGCTGATGAAGAAATGACAAATCATGTGTGTAAAACTGCACTTGCACATGATGTTCTGCAAATAGTTATTAATGCACTGCTTGCTTTTTAACGACACTGAATGTACTCTGTGGTAGTCTTGCTGGGTAAAATCAATGCAAAAGTCAATGCAAACCCTAGTAAAATGAAATAATAAATAAAACTAGAAAGTACATTTCCTGAAGAAAATGTGAGTGGTGCTTGCCGTGGCAAAACTCGCCCTCGGTTGCTAGGGTAAATTGGTTGGTTGCTAGGAAGCAGCTTGGTAGCTGACAATGATGATACACACGCTTGTCACTATGAATGATATAAACCAACCCCCATGTCTCTATGACGTTCCGATTTAAAGATATGCCCGTTTGAGTTGGGGTTGCTAGGGTGTTTGATAATGGTTGCTAAGGCGTGGATAGGAGATGTCTATGGTGACTCAGGATTGGCCGTTTGCTGCCCTGAGTCAATCGCACCCCACCCCATGTCTCTGTGACGTTCTGTTTTGAAGATATGCGAGTTTGGATTTTGGTTGCTAAGGTCATCGATAATGGTTGCTAGGGCGTGGCTACGAACAGCTGAAGTACTTCATGATTGGCCGTTTGCTGCCCCGAGTCAAACGAGCCCACCCCCATGTCTCTATGACGCTCTGATCCAAAGATACCCATCTGAACCATTATAATGGCAGTCTATGGAATCTGTTGCTAGGGCGCTCTAAATGGTTGCTAGGGCGTGGCTTGACACCTTCATAGTGATTCAGAGACTTTGATTGGTTCGCTGAGTAAAACGAGCCCACCCCCACGTCTCTATGACATTTTAATGCAAAGTTATATTGATTTGCAAAATTCCTATGTAAATTACCATAGTAGGAAAAACACATGTGCAGTTTGACCCTCACCATAGTAAAAAGTTTGAGGTCTCTTGCCCCAGGGTAAAACTTTTACCCCACTGTGTGGTATGTTCTCGCTCAGCTTGATAAAGTCTTCAAATCTGGTGATTTACAAGTTTGTGCGATATTCTCGCTGCGCTGCGCTACGATCCACAAAGTTTGGCGCAATGTTAAGTCTATGGGATTTTTCGCCCGATTTTTCGCCGGTGTACGAAAAATCGTGACGCCCGATCGCTTATAAAAGTCATAGCACATCTTTCCACAATACCCGCACGATTTGACGCCCGTTTCAGGGGTGTGTGGTAAAACTGCGGGACTAGTTACGCCAAAAATCGTCTGGAATCTATAATAATAATAAGTAAGAACTAGAAAGTACATTTCCTGAAGAAAATGTGAGTGGTGCTTGCCGTGGCAAAACTCGCCCTCGGTTGCTAGGGTAAATTGGTTGGTTGCTAGGAAGCAGCTTGGTAGCTCACAATGATGATACACTTGTCACTATGAATGATATAAACCAACCCCATGTCTCTATGACGTTCCGATTTAAAGATATGCCCGTTTGAGTCGGGGTTGCTAGGGTGTTTGATAATGGTTGCTAAGGCATGGATAGGAGATGTCTATGATGACTCAGGATTGGCCGTTTGCTGCCCTGAGTCAATCGCACCCACCCCATGTCTCTGTGACGTTCTGTTTTGAAGATATGCAAGTTTGGATTTTGGTTGCTAAGGTCATCGATAATGGTTGCTAGGGCGTGGCTACGAACAGCTGAAGTACTTCATGATTGGGCGTTTGCTGCCCCGAGTCAAATGAGCCCACCCCCATGTCTCTATGACGCTCTGATCCAAAGATACCCATCTGAACAATTATAATGGCAGTCTATGGAATCTGTTGCTAGGGCGCTCTAAATGGTTGCTAGGGCGTGGCTTGACACCTTCATAGTGATTCAGAGACTTTGATTGGTTCGCTGAGTAAAACGAGCCCACCCCCACGTCTCTATGACATTTTAATGCAAAGTTATATTGATTTGCAAAATTCCTATGTAAATTACCATAGTAGGAAAAACACATGTGCAGTTTTACCCTCACCATAGTAAAAAGTTTGGAGGTCTCTTGCCCCCCAGGGGTAAAACTTTTACCCCACTGTGTGGTATGTTCTCGCTCAGCTTGATAAAGTCTTCAAATCTGGTGATTTACAAGTTTGTGCGATATTCTCGCTCTCTGCGCTACGATCCGTCAAAGTTTGGCGCAATGTTAAGTCTATGGGATTTTTCGCCCGATTTTTCGCCGGTGTACGAAAAAAATCGTCGCCCGATCGCTTATAAAAGTCATAGCACATCTTTCCACAATACCCCGCACGATTTGACGCCCGTTTCAGGGGTGTGTGGCAAAAACTGCGGGACTAGTTACGCAAAATTTGTCCGAATCTATAATAATAATAACTAGAAAGTACATTTCCTGAAGAAAATGTGAGTGGTGCTTGCCGTGGCAAAACTCGCCCTCGGTTGCTAGGGTAAATTGGTTGGTTGCTAGGAAGCAGCTTGGTAGCTGACAATGATGATACACACGCTTGTCACTATGAATGATATAAACCAACCCCCATGTCTCTATGACGTTCCGATTTAAAGATATGCCCGTTTGAGTTGGGGTTGCTAGGGTGTTTGATAATGGTTGCTAAGGCGTGGATAGGAGATGTCTATGGTGACTCAGGATTGGCCGTTTGCTGCCCTGAGTCAATCGCACCCACCCCCATGTCTCTGTGACGTTCTGTTTTGAAGATATGCAAGTTTGGATTTTGGTTGCTAAGGTCATCGATAATGGTTGCTAGGGCGTGGCTACGAACAGCTGAAGTACTTCATGATTGGCCGTTTGCTGCCCCGAGTCAAACGAGCCCACCCCCATGTCTCTATGACGCTCTGATCCAAACATACCCATCTGAACCATTATAATGGCAGTCTATGGGATCTGTTGCTAGGGCGCTCTAAATGGTTGCTAGGGCGTGGCTTGACACCTTCATAGTGATTCAGAGACTTTGATTGGTTCGCTGAGTAAAACGAGCCCACCCCCACGTCTCTATGACATTTTAATGCAAAGTTATATTGATTTGCAAAATTCCTATGAAAATTACCATAGTAGGAAAAACACATGTGCAGTTTGACCCTCACCATAGTAAAAAGTTTGGAGGTCTCTTGCCCCCCAGGGGTAAAACTTTTACCCCACTGTGTGGTATGTTCTCGCTCAGCTTGATAAAGTCTTCAAATCTGGTGATTTACAAGTTTGTGCGATATTCTCGCTCTGCGCTACGATCCGTCAAAGTTTGGCGCAATGTTAAGTCTATGGGATTTTTCGCCCGATTTTTCGCCGGTGTCAAAAATCGTGACGCCCGATCGCTTATAAAAGTCATAGCACATCTTTCCACAATACCCGCACGATTTGACGCCCGTTTCAGGGTGTGTGTGGCAAAACTGCGGACTAGTTACGCGCCGAAATTTGTCCGGAATCTAGTATAATAATAATAAGAATAAGTATGAGGAATAGTAATAGTGTGCTTCGCCTTAAAAGGCAAGCACCACTAATAACTAGAAAGTACATTTCCTGAAGAAAATGTGAGTGGTGCTTGCCGTGGCAAAACTCGCCCTCGGTTGCTAGGGTAAATTGGTTGGTTGCTAGGAAGCAGCTTGGTAGCTCACAATGATGATACACTTGTCACTATGAATGATATAAACCAACCCCCATGTCTCTATGACGTTCCGATTTAAAGATATGCCCGTTTGAGTCGGGGTTGCTAGGGTGTTTGATAATGGTTGCTAAGGCATGGATAGGAGATGTCTATGATGACTCAGGATTGGCCGTTTGCTGCCCTGAGTCAATCGCACCCACCCCCATGTCTCTGTGACGTTCTGTTTTGAAGATATGCAAGTTTGGATTTTGGTTGCTAAGGTCATCGATAATGGTTGCTAGGGCGTGGCTACGAACAGCTGAAGTACTTCATGATTGGGCGTTTGCTGCCCCGAGTCAAATGAGCCCACCCCCATGTCTCTATGACGCTCTGATCCAAAGATACCCATCTGAACAATTATAATGGCAGTCTATGGAATCTGTTGCTAGGGCGCTCTAAATGGTTGCTAGGGCGTGGCTTGACACCTTCATAGTGATTCAGAGACTTTGATTGGTTCGCTGAGTAAAACGAGCCCACCCCCACGTCTCTATGACATTTTAATGCAAAGTTATATTGATTTGCAAAATTCCTATGTAAATTACCATAGTAGGAAAAACACATGTGCAGTTTTACCCTCACCATAGTAAAAAGTTTGAGGTCTCTTGCCCCCAGGGGTAAAACTTTTACCCCACTGTGTGGTATGTTCTCGCTCAGCTTGATAAAGTCTTCAAATCTGGTGATTTACAAGTTTGTGCGATATTCTCGCTTCTGCGCTACGATCCACAAAGTTTGGCGCAATGTTAAGTCTATGGATTTTTCGCCCGATTTTTCGCCCGTGTACGAAAAATCGTCGCCCGATCGCTTATAAAAGTCATAGCACATCTTTCCACAATACCCCGCACGATTTGACGCCCGTTTCAGGGGTGTGTGGCAAAAACTGCGGGACTAGTTACGCGCCGAAATTTGTCCGGAATCTATAATAATAATAATAATAACTAGAAAGTACATTTCCTGAAGAAAATGTGAGTGGTGCTTGCCGTGGCAAAACTCGCCTCGGTTGCTAGGGTAAATAGGTTGGTTGCTAGGAAACAGCTTGGTAGCTGACAATGATGATACACTTGTCACTATGAATGATATAAACCAACCCCATGTCTCTATGACGTTCCGATTTAAAGATATGCCCGTTTGAGTTGGGGTTGCTAGGGTGTTTGATAATGGTTGCTAAGGCGTGGATAGGAGATGTCTATGGCGACTCAGGATTGGCTGGTTGCTGCCCTGAGTCAATCGCACCCACCCCCATGTCTCTGTCATGTTCTGTTTTGAAGATATGCAAGTTTGGATTTTGGTTGCTAAGGTCATCGATAATGGTTGCTAGGGCGTGGCTACGAACAGCTGAAGTAGTTCATGATTGGCCGCTTGCTGCCCCGAGTCAAACGAGCCCACCCCCATGTCTCTATGACGCTCTGATCCAAAGATACCCATCTGAACCATTATAATGGCAGTCTATGGAATCTGTTGCTAGGGCGCTCTAAATGGTTGCTAGGGCGTGGCTTGACACCTTCATAGTGATTCAGAGACTTTGATTGGTTCGCTGAGTAAAACGAGCCCACCCCCACGTCTCTATGACATTTTAATGCAAAGTTATATTGATTTGCAAAATTCCTATGTAAATTACCATAGTAGGAAAAACACATGTGCAGTTTGACCTCACCATAGTAAAAGTTTGAGGTCTCTTGCCCCCAGGGTAAAACTTTTACCCCACTGTGTGGTATGTTCTCGCTCAGCTTGATAAAGTCTTCAAATCTGGTGATTTACAAGTCTGTGCGATATTCTCGCTCTGCGCTACGATCCGTCAAAGTTTGGCGCAATGTTAAGTCTATGGGATTTTTCGCCCGATTTTTACGCCGCGTGATTTAAAAATCGTGACGCCCGATCGCTTATAAAAGTCATAGCACATCTTTTCCACAATACCCCGCACGATTTGACGCCCGTTTCAGGGGTGTGTGGCAAAAACTCGCGGACTAGTTACGCGCCGAAAATCGTACGGAATCTATAATAAGAATAATAATAACTAGAAAGTACATTTCCTGAAGAAAATGTGAGTGGTGCTTGCCGTGGCAAAACTCGCCCTCGGTTGCATGACTAGCATGTCGCTAGCATGTTTTTAGCATGATTAGCAAAGTGACTAGCATGTCGCTAGCATGTTTCTAGCATGATTAGCAAGTGACTAGCATGTCGCTAGCATGACTAGCATGTCGCGAGCATGTTTTTAGCATGATTAGCATGTGACTAGCATGTCGCTAGCATGACTAGCATGTCGCTAGCATGTTTTTAGAATGATTAGCATGTGACTAGCATGTCGCTAGCATGACTAGCATGTTGCTAGCATGTTTTTAGCATGATTAGCAAGTTACTAGCATGTCGCTAGCATGACTAGCATGTCGCTAGCATGTTTTTAGCATGATTAGCAAAGTGACTAGCATGTCGCTAGCATGACTAGCATGTCGCTAGCATGTTTCTAGCATGATTAGCAAGTGACTAGCATGTCGCTAGCATGACTAGCATGTCGCTAGCATGTTTTTAAAATGATTAGCAAGTGACTAGCATGTTTCTAGCATGATTAGCAAGTGACTAGCATGTCGCTAGCATGACTAGCATGTCGCTAGCATGTTTTTAGCATGATTAGCTAAGTGACTAGCATGTCGTTAGCATGACTAGCATGTCGCTAGCATGTTTCTAGCATAATTAGCAAGTGACTAGCATGTCGCTAGCATGACTAGCATGTCGCTAGCATGTTTTTATCATGATTAGCAAGTGACTAGCATGTCGCTAGCATGACTAGCATGTCGCTAACATGTTTTTAGCATGATTAGCAAGTGACTAGCATGTCGCTAGCATGACTAGCATGTCGCTAACATGTTTTTAGCATGATTAGCAAAGTGACTAGCATGTCGTTAGCATGACTAGCATGTCGCTACGATGTTCTGATGCAAAGATATAGGTCTTGCTAAAAGGTTGCTAGGGTGTTTGATAATGGTTGCTAAGGCGTGGATAGGAGATGTCTATGGTGACTCAGGATTGGCTGTTTGCTGCCCCGAGTCAAACGAGCCCACCCCATGTCTCTGTGACGTTCTTTTTGAAGATATGTAAGTTTTGGTTAAGATTTTGGTTGCTAAGGTCATCGATAAAGGTTGCTAGGGCGTGGCTATGAACAGCTGAAGTAGTTCATGATTGGCCGTTTGCTGCCCCGAGTCAAACGAGCCCACCCCATGTCTCTATGACGCTCTGATCCAAAGATACCCATCTGAACCATTATAATGGCAGTCTATGGGATCTGTTGCTAGGGTGCTCTAATTGGTTGCTAGGGCGTGGCTTGACACCTTCATAGTGATTCAGAGACTTTGATTGGTTAGCTGAGTAAAACGAGCCCACCCCCACATCTCTGTGACATTTTAATGCAAAGTTATTTAGATTTGCGAAATTCCTATGTAAATTACCATAGTAGGAAAAACACATGTGCATTTTTCCCTCACCATACTATGTCAATGGGGCAACTTTGAGGTCTCTTGCCCCAGGGTAAAACTTTACCCCACTGTGTGGTATGTTCTCGTTCAGCTTGATAAAGTCTTCAAATCTGGTGATTTACAAGTTTGTGCGATATTCTCGCTCTGCGCTACGATCCGTCAAAGTCGGTCGCAATGTTACGCCTATGGGATTTTTCGCCGATTTTTACGCCGGTGTACAAAAATCGTGCGCCCGATCGCTTATAAAAGTCATAGCACATCTTTCCACAACCTCCATACGATTTGACGCCCGTTTCAGGGGTGTGTGGCAAAAACTGCGGACTAGTTACGCGCAAATTTGAGTGGAATCTATAATAAGTAAGAATAAGTATGAGGAATAGTAATAGTGTGCTTTGCCTTGAAAGGCAAGCACCACTAATAAGTAAGAATAAGTATGAGGAATAGTAATAGTGTGCTTTGCCTTGAAAGGCAAGCACCACTAATAACTAGAAAGTACATTTCCTGAAGAAAATGTGAGTGGTGCTTGCCGTGGCAAAACTCGCCCTCGGTTGCTAGGGTAAATAGGTTGGTTGCTAGGAAACAGCTTGGTAGCTGACAATGATGATACACTTGTCACTATGAATGATATAAACCAACCCCCATGTCTCTATGACGTTCCGATTTAAAGATATGCCCGTTTGAGTTGGGGTTGCTAGGGTGTTTGATAATGGTTGCTAAGGCGTGGATAGGAGATGTCTATGGCGACTCAGGATTGGCTGGTTGCTGCCCTGAGTCAATCGCACCCACCCCATGTCTCTGTCATATTCTGTTTTGAAGATATGCAAGTTTGGATTTTGCTTGCTAAGGTCATCGATAATGGTTGCTAGGGCGTGGCTACGAACAGCTGAAGTAGTTCATGATTGGCCGTTTGCTGCCCCGAGTCAAACGAGCCCACCCCATGTCTCTATGACGCTCTGATCCAAAGATACCCATCTGAACCATTATAATGGCAGTCTATGGAATCTGTTGCTAGGGCGCTCTAAATGGTTGCTAGGGCGTGGCTTGACACCTTCATAGTGATTCAGAGACTTTGATTGGTTCGCTGAGTAAAACGAGCCCACCCCCACGTCTCTATGACATTTTAATGCAAAGTTATATTGATTTGCAAAATTCCTATGTAAATTACCATAGTAGGAAAAACACATGTGCAGTTTGACCCTCACCATAGTAAAAGTTTGGAGGTCTCTTGCCCCCAGGGGTAAAACTTTTACCCCACTGTGTGGTATGTTCTCGCTCAGCTTGATAAAGTCTTCAAATCTGGTGATTTACAAGTCTGTGCGATATTCTCGCTCTGCGCTACGATCCGTCAAAAGTTTGGCGCAATGTTAAGTCTATGGGATTTTTCGCCCGATTTTTCCGCGATTTAAAAATCGTACGCCCGATCGCTTATAAAAGTCATAGCACATCTTTCCACAATACCCCATACGATTTGACGCCCGTTTCAGGGTGTGTGGCAAAACTGCGGGACTAGTTACGCGCCGAAAATCGTGACGGAATCTATAATAAGAATAATAATAATAAGTAAGAATAAGTATGAGGAATAGTAATAGTGTGCTTTGCCTTGAAAGGCAAGCACCACTAATAATAAGAATAAGTATGAGCAATAGTAATAGTGTGCTTTGCCTTGAAAGGCAAGCACCACTAATAAGTATGAGGAATAGTAATAGTGTGCTTACTTTAAAAGGCAAGCACCACTAATAAGCACTATATTCAAATACACATTTTATGCCAACTATATTTCATATCTGTTAACAAATTGACAGATAACTCTGATAACGTACTGATTAAAAAAATATTAATAATAATTTAACTTTATTTGGCATACTACTTGTGCACACCGTACATTTCTTAAGCCTAGAATGTGTTTTTATGTCACTTTTTATGAGTATTGTAGTCTTTTAAATAATATAGGTATATAAAGGTTTTAGAGGAACATATGCTCCCCTCCGGATGACGTCTATTTCAGGAAGCTCTTGTGTGTTTCAGAAGGACAATACTAAACCACATCCTGCAGATATTACAACAACATGACTTCATAGAAGAGTCCGGAGCTGAACTGACCCGCTGCCGTCCAGATCTTTCACCTACAGAGAACATTTGGAGCTTCATTAAATGAAAAATACGTCAAAGACGACCACAAACTCTTCAGCAGCCGGAAAACTATATCAGACGACAATGAACCAAATTCAACACCAAACAGAAACTCATAACCTCGATGACCAGACGTCTTCAGACTGTTCTGAAAAGAAGAGGAGACGCTACACCATGATGAACATGACCCCGTCACAACTATTCTGAGACCTGCAGCAGACATCAGACTTCAAGTGAGCTCATTTTGTGCAGAACATTGAAAAATATATTATCTATTGAAAAAATCTATGTTCTGTTGCAAATAAAATATAATGTGATTTGAAATTCTTTTGGTTTTCATTTCATTCAAATGTAAAAAAAAATATCCAGAATGTGTGTTGTATTTCAAATATGTTTATTTTTCAGAAGGGATGACAAGAAATTTGTGAATGAGTGGTGCATTTTCTCCTTCTTTTTGCTTTCGTTCTCGTTCCAAGCCTGTAGATTGGAAGCTTGTTCTACTTTAGCCGGCTCTGTTTGCCCTACAGAGAGAATCTACATGAGACTGGAAGGCAGCTGGTGGCCAATTTGAAGAAAAGTTTTTAGCGAGTTGTCGTCTTGTGCTGTCTGTCTCTCTTGAGGCTCCGGCAGCAACGCACTCAACAATGAAACCAGCCAATAATTGCTTTGCCTGAGGATCTAGCATGTCTCTCGCCCCCAACAGTACGCTAGCGCTGACAACATACAGCCTGGGGAGAAGCCAGACGCTCGTGTCTAGAGGGCAAGAAGATGGCTGACAAAAGCACAGCGGGAGAAAACTGGAAGGGGCTTGTCTTTGGAGGATAGAGCTAGAGTTTTTGTGCTAAATGTGCTGTTACAGAAGATGTTTCAGCACATCAGCACATGCTTTGCGTGGGCCTCATACAAATACAGTCAGGGTTTGTTAATCTACAGTAGCATTCCTTAAAGTGACTGTATGCTGTATTTTTTTTAATGACCACTTTGCGCCCTTTCTCAGAATTAATCAGGCTGCATGTTGTTGTTGTTATTGCATAAATAGATGTTGCTTTGAAAGTTACACATATTATCAAAATTAGGGCTGCAAACAGCTTGTCCTCCAACCCACACGCCTGTAGAGATAGTGCGTCCAAATCCTTGAAATACCACCCATCAGAGTGTATACTATGATTAAGCAACAGGACATTTTTATATTAATTTACTGTACTTTTATCTGTATTGTGTTGGCAGCACTTTGCGTTATACAATGATACGTAATCATGTGGCCATGTGATCATGGATTTGATCCCAATGAACGCACATGCTCATAAAATGATTATGCTCTATAAATCGAGATGTTGCACTATTTCTGTAAGGGGTTAGGTATAGCCATTTGTATGAATTACACCTATTAAAATATGCACAACTTACTATGAGATCGGTGTAAAACACACATTTTGTTTTATGGCAACATTCATGAGGATGTTAAGTACAGATCATGTCCCAAGATATTTTGTATTTTCCTACCATAAATATATCAAAACTTTGCTTTTGATTAGTAATATGCATTGCTAAGATAAATAAGCCCTGTGATCAAAAGTGTTTAACTCTTACACATTTTATTCATTGTGACAATATTCAAAAATGAACACAATTCATATGAATTTTTGAAGGTAATCAGCTGAATTTATTTTGTTTAAATAATTTTCCCTGAACATTTGAGTTTGTACATTTTTGGATTATAATTAGTATTATAAACGCAACAAGGCCCTGTTTAGTTTAAGGTCTATGACAGCCTCTGAGTTTACTAGTATACTTCTACACTTAAGTGCCATCTTGTACATTTAATTTTAAGTAACTTATACCATATATCTGAAACCTTAACATATATTTTTTATCTATAACTACAACTGAAATACCTCCGATTTGGAAAGTAACCGTTGTATCTGATAAATGGATAAATGGAAAGTGCCGTTAAAATAGATTCAAATTTATTTCATCCAAATAGTTCATTTATGCCCTGTGCTGCTAATTGTGAAAGATGGAAAAGCAATCGATTGATAGGGTTTCTTAATACAAATAACATCTTATCTAAAGTTCAATCTAGTTTTGTTTTTTTAGTTTAGATGTTATAAAGGTTATGATTAATATGTATAATGCATTAAAAACTCAACAATTTTGTGCAGCTATTTTCATTGACCTTGCTAAAACCTTCAATACAATTGATCTTTATGTTTTGTTTCCAATTATGTAGTACTGGTTTGTCAAATTTAATCCTATCTTGGTTTTCTTACTTTATCTAATGTCATGGTTCATAGGATCACTGTCTGATCCTTGCATTGGCTCTGTGTTGTGTTGTGTGTGTGTGTGTGTGTGGTCTCTCCTCAATCACTACCAGTGTGTAGCATCCATTTGGTATGAAGGGAAGGGAAATTGTCTGGGACCCCCAGGGTTACACCCCTACTTTTTACGATGAGTGTGATGGGATTTTAAATGACCGCAGAGGGTCAGAGGTTTAACATCTCATCCGTAAGATGCTCTTTGACAGTGTAATGTCCCCGTCCCTTCATTGAGACATTGGGACCCTCACAGATCTCAGGATGACCAGCCCCTTCTGGCCTCTCTAACACCTTTACCAGCAGTAACCTAGCATTCCAGCTACTGACCAGGCCCAGCTCTGCTTAGCTTTCATGGATTTGGATCAGCCCTAGCTGTGGATCTATAGCATGGCCATGCTGCTGGTCCTCAGTGATCTTGTCCGCCTGCTTGTCTGTTTTCCTGCTCTGGAGTATTGACTGCCTACTGTCCATGAGCTCAGATTCCATCTTCTGAAGGATATTACTTGTTTAAACAAATTAATAAACTGTTATTTCTTTCGCAATTGAATCCTCCATTTTTATTTCATAACAGAAAAATTTGACCATGATATGGATTCGAAAAACCGTGCAAGCATTAATAGCGCAGGCGTCAACAACAACCACTCAACTGCAACAACTGAGAGCACTCCCTATGCCACACCTGTTCCCCCGACTCCTCTGAACAACAAGTCACAGCGCAAGCTTCGACTGCCTACACTGGAAGAGTATTTTTTATCCTAATAAAATGCTGTTTTTCTCCCTCCAGCTATTGACTTTTGTGGTGGCTGGATGTGAGGCTGCCCACATGCTGGCCGATCTCCACCAGGGTGAAAGATCCATCTCTGACTACTCCATTGAATTCTGAACCCTGGCAGCAGAGTCTAAGTGGAACGAGGAGGTGCAGTGGGACATGTTCCTGCATCGGTCCAAAGAGAGATATTTACTCTGGAATTTCCCATTGAGTAGGACGGACATATTGATTTAGCTCTCTGCATTGACTCAAGTCAACAGCGTCCGGGTGTACGTCAACCACTTGTCTGATGGGGAACCCGGGAGGAGAGAGATCACCGGAAGGAGCTTGTGCTTATATTGTGGCACCACTGGCCATTTCCTGGTGAAATGTCCAGTAAAGGGGCAAATAAGGCTTTGTTAAACAAACCTCCACCTGACAGTAACCACAGACCTACTCTCGGGGGGAGTTGAACAAAGCCTTATTTACCACTCTTCTCCCGGTAAGACTGCAATGTGCGGCTGGAAGACATGACTGCAGGAGGTAACCTTCTAAACTGAGTTTTGGTTCATGAACTGCACATTCCCATGGTCATGCTCAATCACAGGGTGTCGGTGCCCTTCTCTGACTATCACGTTTTTAATGAGTGACTCACCTCCAAAACAGAAACAAATGGGCAAGCTTGTTCAGGACGCAAGTACCAGATGGAACAATATGTTCTATATGATTAACAGACTGACTGAACAGAGTTGGCCTTTAACGTCTACTCAGTCTGACCAATACACAACACTCACAGAAGCAAACTCTATCTTAATTTGAAACCAGACCAGTAGAATTGGCAACTGTTTATATGAGCTGGCAGGAATATGTAACAGTCTCCTCATTGCATCTACTTGTGAAAGGACTGTTGAAGTCCACTGAAGGCATTGCCTTTGAATCAGCTATAGTTAAGTTCTTCCAAGCCATAGCAGTTGAGCAGCTTCAAAACAGATGGAAGCAATTCTTTGAACGGGTAATCCTGCGATTCTCTCCTCTGCTTTTAACCCAAGGTTCAGAAGACTGAAATTTCTGTCACCTGAGCAAATTATAAATGTGAAGGCTAAAGTGCAAACTGAAGCACTTGCAGAAAAAAGGAGCAGCAAACAACCAGCCAAAAGAACAGAAGCTAAAAGCATCTTTGCTTGAATCCTTGAGTCTGGAGGCAGCTGCGAGGAAGAAAGCAGAGGAGGACCTCAACACTCAAATAAGAAATGAAGTTCTGGCTTACTTTGTTGAGAGGCCACTAGCCAAGGAAGAAAAACCTTTGCATTGGTGCAGAGATAATAAAGATAAACACCCCACCTCTGCCAAATAAGCTAAACTTGTGTATCGCAGGCACCTCAACACCATATGAGCATCTGTTCTCCGCTGCAGGTTACATAGCTTGCAAAAAAAACCCAGCCTCAACCCAGAGCAGGAGGACATGCAAAAAAACATGTTTTTCTGTTCTTTTGCATCCTACTTCTGTATCAAACAATAACATTTGTTGTTTGTTTATTATTTAGAATTTTGATACTTAATATTTTATTTCCGGCAGGTTTATGTCCCAATTTCATAATACTTGTTTTATTTAGTTTATTTATATTTTTGATATTTTTGAAGAAGTTTTACTGTTTAAAAACTGGAAGACCTACACCATTAGCAGGGCTATATAAGATCTGTTAGCACTACCTTTCGTTGTCAGATTCTTGGGTTCTCCTCCATGCTCCTGGCTTGCAGATCCTGTGATCCTTTCTCCTTGCTTGTCTGTTTTTCTGCTCTGGAATCTCTGTTACCTGAGTGCTTTAGTAAGTGACCTTGACTTGAAAATGTTTTAACAGATTTTTTTTCTCTCTCTGTTTTGTGCTATGTTCTGTATTGTCTGTATGTTCATCAGGAGACAGTAGTTCTCCTGCCAGGCTGTTATTGAAAGTAAGAACTTGTTCTTAATTAACTTGCTTGGTTAAATAAAGATTCAATGAAATGAAATGAAAAAAGAATCAGTGCAACAAGCCCAATAACTTCAGAAGACTGAACTAGTAGTGCTAAACAGCAAGTTTTCTGAGATTTGTCTTAAAACCTACATCTTCCTTTCAGACAGAACTCATGTAAACCAACTTAATATGGATGTCTTTCATATTCATACTTTTGTCTCACCTATTTTGTAGCATCTTGCATGACAGTGTACTAAAGCAAAAAAACAGGCTCAAATTTTAAAAGGAACATTTGAGGTGTGTTTTTTTTTAATTCCACATCTCACAGCATCTGTGTAAATTAATCTAGTCAATGTTTCAAGGCTGAGCTGAATGCAAATGTTTTGTGTGAGCAATGATGGCCCATTTATGTATCATAATCCATGCTAAACATTTCAAGAAAACTATAACTACTAAATACATTTTGAATACTCGGTTTATGCAGTGTCTTTTATATATATATATATATATATATATATATATATATATATATATATATATATATATATATATATATATATATATATATATATATATTATAAATTTTATTAAATATAAATAGAATTTTTTTGTCAGTTGGTTCAGTGAGTTTGATGAGTAGGAGTGAAAAGAAGTGCATTAATATTGAATAATAGTATAGTCTTTCATATGACTGAGCAAAACAAATTTCGCTTCATGCGTTACTGCACAGCTTTACCAGCATGTAATTTATGTGCTTTTTCCTTTTGACCTTTTAGAATTTAATTTTGTGATCATCAAAAGTACAAACGGATAAAATGAAGTCATTAAGTCATTAAGTCAAGGCCAGACTCAAACCCCATTCTCAGGATGCATTTACATTTCTGAGATCCTTGACATCATAACGTGTTCTCAAGACAGTTGTTTTTAAGGATGATGAAATATAATTTAAAACTTTTGAAAAGTAATCCAGTTATTTTATATATTTATTTCTGTTTACTTGATTTTTATTTATTTATGTATTTATTTGGCATGAAAGTTGCTTTGTTTCAGGTATTATTTTAGTTTAGTTTAGTTTTAATGTCACTGTTATTTTATAGACTAATCTAAATGGCTCAGCACCTGAATGGGGAACAGCATCTCAAACAGCACCACATTAAGCACGGGGTCCCACAGGACTCTGTACTCAGTCCATTGCTGTTCACTCTATTGACTCACAACTGTGTAGCAATGCACCATCAAGTTCTCCGATGACATGACCATGGTGGGTCTCCTCAGCAAAAACAAAGAGTCAGCATACATAGAGGAGGTCCAGTGGCTAATGGGCTGGAGCAGATAAAAAAAACCTCTTTCTGAGCATGAACTAAAGAGACTTTAAAATAGCACAGAATGACTGCTGTCTGCTGAAGACTGATAGCTCCCCCGTGGAGATCGTTCTTGGTGTTCACCTGACTGAGAACCAACACCAGCTCCTTCAGCAAGAGAGACCAGCAGCGCATGTATTTCTGAAGAAGACGCCGAAAGTACAAACCCCATCTCCCACCCCCCCAACCTTAGCATGTTCTACAAAGGGACTAACAAGAGCAAACTCTCTCTGGTTTGGGGATTGTCTCGGATACCTCCAGCGGATAGTGAGGACAGCTGAGAATCATCACAGACATTTTCACCTCACGCTGCATCCATAAAGACACCAGCATTATGTATGACCCCCTCTCACACGAGCCTGTCCTCCAACAAAAAATTAATTTTAATAGGCGTAAAATGTAATTCACACCGAACCCAGAAATAATGCACCATCATGATTTATAATGTGCATATGTTTTATGAGCATGTGCGTTGTCTGGGATCGAACCCATGCTGACAGGGTTACATATCATCACATAACACAACGCACTACCAACTGAGCAACATGACATACAAATTATGATGCAGATAAAAGAGAACAAGAATCATTAATATTAAAATGCTCTGTTGCCGGTAGGGTCACGAGTGCAGTATACGCTCTGATGGGTCGTATTTCAGGGATTTGGACAAATGACCTATACGGGCGTATTGGTTGGACGACAGGATGTCTCACACACTCCTTACCTTCTGGTCCACGGTAACAAAGCTTTCAGACGCTCACGACCACTGTGCAACAGTTTCTCCCTCCATGCCGACAAAAATGTTTCAAAATATCTGTATTATGTCAAAACTAGCATTAATATAATACGTTTCTAAGAATAAACATTACTGGTTTGCACTGAACTACCAAAATGTTCAGTAGATTTAGACCACATTATTTCACGGCAGGTGTTAAATGAGCAGCACTGTAAACACGAGCATCCCTCATCCAGACGCTCTTGTAATGCAGAGGCTGTGCAGTAGCAGTAATGCGATTAGTGCTGGACTCCTGAGGGGCCTCCCACCGACAGCGCTGCTCTGTGTGATTGCATACGGGCCCCGAGGAGCTGTGTCTGTTTGTCCAGACCCTCCTCAGTCAGCGGGAGAGCGGCGGTCTGCCGGGAACGCAGCAGAAAGCAGAAGAGTTGAGTTGAGTCAGTGGTCAGAACAGTGAAGTTTGGGTTAATGACACACGGTCATGTACTGTAGGAGGCGTCTTTGCTGGGAATCAGAAGAGGATGGGGAAACTTGAGCACGCTTTTCCACAAAAACAACCAAAAATATGCACATTTCAAGGTGTCTCCGCTAAAACAGGAGCATATAGAAATATGACCGGTTTGCCCTAAAAATCAAACTGGCGATGGGGAGGCTATTCAGCTGTCAGTCTCTCTGGTAAATAAATACTGAACTGCTTCCTCTCATCATTTCTCGCAGCTCTGTCAGCTGTCTTCTTCAGCTCATCCGAAACACGCTGCATTATCTGCTTTGAAACTCAAGGTCTCTTTGCCTTCCTCCTCCAGATTCCTCAAAGAAATCTGGCCCAACCGCCCTCAGATTTCTCAAGCAATGATATTTCCTGAAGCAGTCACACAGTTCACTAAAACCACTCAAACCATTTCCCTTTTCCTCAGAAATTGCATCCTCCTTTAGAGTTTTGCAATACGATACACTGACAGTGTGTATGACGAACATATTTATATGGCAGTATTTGCATTGAACTCATTACACAAACTAATTGCACTGATCATGCAAAAAAATCTACTTAAACTGTAATAAAATAAATATAAATAAATAAAATGCAATAAAATCATAGAAATATGGTTTAATATAATAAATATAAATGCATGCATACACAAGAATAAAATATAAATATATATATAAGATAATACATTTTGAGAAAATGTAAATAATTATAAATACATATAATAAAATATAAATACATTTTAATAAAATAAAATAATTGCAGTTTAATATAAGTATAAATACATATGGATAAAATTCAAACACAGGAATAAATTCAAACATCTAAATAAATAAATCCAAAAACAACAAATAAAATACATTTGACTAAAAATCAAAGAAGGAGGACAGAAAGAAAGGTTACAGATGGCCTGACTGCAATGACAAAATGTTGAAGTGCATGCATTTTAAATATGAGCAATAAAATGAAAAAAATGACCGTTCAAAAATTCATATTTGTCCTTGTATGTTTCATTGTCAGTCCTTTGCATGGACCAGACCTTGAAAAAAAAAAAGTGATTATGACTTTCATAAAGGTGCCACGATGAATTGCAACAATGATGTCATAATGCTCTTTATAATGTCATAACTGTGATTATGATATCATAATGGCTTCCACACAATGATTAAAAATGATAAAGTCCAGCTCCAGATCAGCACTCGTTAATGAAAGGACACGTCAAGATGCTTCTTCTGTAAACACACACGCTCCTTCACTGCGGTGAAATCTTAATCAGACTCAGTCATAGCACGCACTGAGAGGAGTTTGGTAGACAGAGAGGGAGCCAGGATCTGAAATTAATTTAACATTTCTTTGAAAGGCACTTCCAATTACCAGCCGTGTGCTTTTGTGAGGCAGAAGCCTGAAGTGCTCACAGCAGATAAAGAGAGGCCAGAAGGGCCAAGAAACCAATACATTTATTAAGCAATGCACAAAAAAATATCAAGGACGGGATCCACAAAATACAAGCTTGTGCCAGTGCACACAGTCATGCATAACCAAAGCACGCCGACTAACTAATTACATTACCAACGCAACTCAGAGTTTTGCAGATTTCTAATAAAACTATAGGTAACAGTTTATTTTAAGGTGTACTTATTTTATAAAAACAATATATTATTTACATGCAAGTAACCCAAACCCTAAGCATATAATAAGTACACGTACTAAAAGAATGTTACTCAGTACTTTATGTGTAATTAAGGACACCTTAAAATAAAGTGTAACTACGCTCTTTATTATGAAACCGATTCTTCCAGCCATCATTTGCATTCCTCCAGACGTCTATCAAAAGACAAATTGAGCTAAAACAAGCAGTCTAATGTTCCCCTGGTGTGTTCTATTTTTAATTTAATACAACCGACAAATTGAGCTGCTTTGCTGTAAATGTGTGCTGAATTTTTCTTAATTATGGGATTACGGCGGCATACCTTGACGAGCACCGCGGCCTCTGGCACAGTGTTTCTTAAACTCTCTCTCGCATGTCTTTCCCTCTGAGCTGTTTTTGAGTCAGAGGATTTTTATTTTTTTTTTTTTTTTTTTAAGATTGGGTTCTTGACTTTTAAACATGACTGTGAAATAAGCATGCACCTTGGGGTTTAAAAGCAATTTCCAGGCCGTTGCCTCTGACAGCAGCGTATTCATGCACGAGTCTGAGAGTATCTGCTCATCGCCCGCCGAACTCTTCTCATCCCTGTATAACCTTCACAGGAGCTTCTGTCCAATATTTCTGACTTGCAGAGAGCATGCATGCTTTGCACAATTTTTCCCGCACCCAAAATTAGCTCGGTATCCCGCACCACATCTCCATGCCACATCGTCTACCTACTTCCTCATTTAGTTTCTCATGTGATTTGGCAGTTATGTGACATTGTTTTTGCGCAAAAGATGTCTCATAATGATGGAAAAATGGTTTGCCGTGTTATTCAGCAGCACTGATGTTCTTGTTGATCCTCAAGAAGCTGCCTCATGTAACTACTATAGTAATAACAGAAGATAAATGCATGCAACTATGTTTTTTAAATTTTATTAATCAGAGTTCACTTCATTTAAAGGAGCCCTTGTTACAGTGTAATTGTATTAAGTAATATTAACATGTATTTAGTATATGGTTAGATTAGGACGGGTTTGGATAACTTTCATGCAATTGTGGGTCCCCCTTTATATTGTGTCTTTAATAGCTGTGTGCTTACATAGTAACTAGATGTAGCATGTAATAACAATGTAAGTACACATTCGTACATAGTATCTACTGGGGAAATATTTCTGCAACTACACACATGGTATGTTTAACTCTTTTTAGGTTTGGTCATTAACTTTTAAATGCATTATGCAAACACATGTTCTCGGCATGAATGACCCGTGACTGGCAGATTAACATGCATTTTAATTAGTTTGTCTCCGATACAGTAGGAAACGAAATGAATCTCACCGTGGATGATGTTAACGGTGGCAGAGTGACTGACAGGGCAGTTTAAACACAGACCGGATGCATGTAACTGAGCGGCAGAGCACTTCATTAAAGACACAGTTATGTAGAAGCAATGTGCAATGCATTCGTTTATGTATTCACAAAAAATATTTTAGGACCCGGAAAAAAACACTGCGGATGGTTTTGAATGAACCTTGAAAAGATTTAATGATTCACAAAGAGAGTAGTGCATGCTATTCCGGTTTCATTCAGTTTAGAACATTTTATTAACTGAAAATGTATTATAAATGAATGTGTATGTGCACAGACATACATGGATGGATTATGAGCAATGTATTATATGTAATACAACACAGCAGGCCTCGAGGAAGCATTGAGATGTGTATATTATTCAGATGATGTGTCATAAGTTACCCTTTTAAATAATCAATAGCTCGTTTTTGTGAATTATTTTTACAGTGTATGAAAAATTTAGTTTTATGGTCAGGGTATATATATAATTTAACATATCTGCAGTCATCAAAATTCATTTTTAGGTGTTACAGCGTAATTATACATTTAAATACTGAATAATATGCACTGACTACATATAGTATATTTTTAGGGTTAGGATTAGGGTTAATTTCTTCTTATTATAATAGTATAAGTGCATTTATCATGCAACAAAGACACCTTAAATTAAAGTGTTACCAAATAAAGTGTAACAAAATTGTTGTACATCTTATCTCAGTTATTTTACACTGTTAGATCACATAGCTCTACACCCTTTATACAACACTGGTAGGAATACTGAGATAAAACAAACAAACACCAGCAAGCATTTATAATTGTTACTTTATTATAACATACATCATAAAAGGGTTATATCAGTTCTAACAGTATTGCAACATCAATATTGTAACTAATATGTAACATTTAACCTGTTAACACGTGCAACCTGTACATATTAACATCTCAAAAATGTGTTTGAGTTTTGTGACTCTTTGTCGACCAAAAGTCTTTGTAATAGTTTTGTTGTAAAGTACTTCACTTCTCATGGTGCAAACCATTTCTTTTTTAGTTATTTTAGCATGTAAAGTGACCTTAAATACTAAGCAATTACATTTCAATTAATCATTTAGTACAATGCACTTATTTTACACTGTACTTTTATTTATTCATATTTTATTCGTGCATGTAATTGCACCTGTAATGAAGTACATTTATAGTTATCCTTTACATCGTAAGCGATCCTTAAACCTACCCAAACCTGTCCCTAACCTTACCCTCAATAGCAGCAGAAGTACTTTGCAGTGCAGTTCGAACACAATAAGCACATTGTACTATTTTGATGTAAGTATATAGTAGTCAAGATGTGACATGACTACCCTTCAGTCTCAGGCTAGAGTTCTGCTACTTGCGCTGATGCTGCTCCGGTCCGATAAACACGGGACCTGGTTCACTAACACTCCTCGTACGTGATTCTGAAACTTCCTTCCCAGGAAGGTGTAAAACACAGGGTTAATGCAGAAATACAAGCGTGCGATGTTATTGGTGACGTACCGTGCATACAGAAGGCTGCTATTACACTGTCTCTCATCCTGATTCTCGCTGATCATCAATATAATGTTATACGGGCTCCAGAATAAGAAAAACATCAGGACGATGATGAAAATGAGCCACACGGTGCGATGTTTGCCGACCATCCGAGTGGACAGGACGGTCAGCGTTATCCTGAAGTAGCAGTAGACGAACACAATCAACGGGAGAATAAAAAACAGGACAAACTGCTTGTAGAGATCGAAGACACTCCACAGAGCGCTGCTGGAGTCTTTGCACACCAGTCCTTCCCTCGGATAATCTTCAACGGTGAAATGGATGAAGGACTGGAGGCTGGCGAGAGCGCTAACGATCCAGACGACTGCAGACAGCGCCGCGGCGTAGCAGCTTCTGCGACGTTTGTTGGCGACGACGCAATGCACCACGGCCAGATACCGGTCGAAGGTCATGAGCGTGAGGAAGAGGATGGAGCTGTAGAAGCCCAGACAGTCTGCGGTGTTCACCAGCTTACAGAGAGCTTCTCCGAAGATCCACTGGTCCGTATGATGAACGGCCTGGAACGGGAGCGTGAGCGTGACGATGGCGTTGGAGGCCACCAGGTTGATGAGGAATATGTTTGTGACCGTGTTGAGCTTCTCGAACTTGTAGAGGACGAGCAGAACCACTCCGTTGCCCAGTACGCTGGCGATGAAGATGACGTAGTAGAAGGGTGGAAGAAAATTCTTGCAGAACTCGCTGATGGGGATGGTGTTGCACTGAACGGTTCTGTCGATCAACTGCGTGTAGTCTTCATAAAAGTCTGGCGTTGTGCTGGGCATTTCCATCTTGGTAGTTACTGTACACAAACACCTTAAGGGTTGGAATTAGGCTCACAAAACCAATTTTATTAGACATTCAGCTAACTGCTTTTCAACTTAATGTCAACTCAATTTGCCACTACATGTATACTGTTTGGTTAAGTTGAGGGTTAGTAGAATAAGTTGACCTGTACTTGTAAAGTTCTGATGGTCGGTATGTAGTAGAGCCGGAAGATATCAACCAGACAGCTTACTAATACTCTAATGACTGCTAGCTGACACGTAGTTGCTTACTGTTGGTAGAGTGTCTAAAGTGGACTATCATCATCATCAGCACAGGTATATTTGTAGCAATAGCCAACAATGCCTTGTATGGGTCAAAATTATTTATTAGATTATCATCCTATCCAAACAAACCATACATCAATGGAAAGCTGGTTTATTAAAATTTCAGATGAAGCATTAAACTCCATATCAAAAAATGACCCTCATGACTGGTTTGTGGTCCGGGTCACCAATGATTAGAAGAGATTTGAAGGCTTACCTCGAAGCAGTGTTCACGGTCGGTCTGGACGGCTCATGAATAAAAGCTAGAGTCTTGTAAAGGTGGAGCAGTAGCGGAGGACATGCGTCAGTCTTCAGCTGCAAAAAGCTGAATCATATCTTGAAACTACTTCCTTTTTTCACGTCAGAATTTTCATTTTCAGTTTATTCTTATAGTCTCCTTAACACATTCTGTTAGCTATACGTAGCGTTGCACCTACATATATATACACTAACTCTCATTAGAGTGTCAGTAGAGTATTAGTAGACAGGTAGGGTTAGGATAAGTTGACTTGTTCTCGTAAAGTTATTTATAGTCCGTAGAGCATCTGTTGGGAGACTATCACAATAAAGTGCAAAGTTCCTTATTGGTCAACAGAATTCTCAGAAAGTGAATTTTTCTCAGGACTCTACGTGTGTTTGAAGCCTTGACTACATACATGACCACTATCATGAAACCACAGACTGACCACAGAGTGTTCATTACCTTTTATTGTGACAAAGTCTTTCTTAGCAAATACTAGAGTTCTAAAAAGTGAAATAGTCTGATGTCATGTACAAATTCCCAGAGATTTGTAAAAAAACAATATATATATAGTGTGAATAAAACAACAGATTAGAATTAAATGCTAGACTAAAAGGATTATATAAAAGTAAAATGTGATTTCATTGGTAGAAAATATAACAAGTGTTTTGCACAAATTCACAAAAACAGCATTTCAAATAATTACATCTTTCAGATTTGTATGTCATACCTTATATAGCTTAAGTACTTTACTGCCAAAAGAGAAGAAGAAAATCCATCCTGAACTCACACACATAAAATGAAATAGTTTTGATGATAATTGATTGTGTTCTCTTTATTTAATATTATGTTTAATGAGGTTAGTGTGAATTTACCTTCTCTTCAGGCAGAGCAAAAAAAAAGTACATATGTAAATAATACAAAAAAAGAATTGCTATTTATCAAATCAACCAGCCAACAATTTAAAGCACAGTTAGTAATTCAATTAAATATGAAAATATGATGTCTGTTGTGTCTTAGAAAGCTGCCCAATCCAAGATTCTCAGCCAAGTACTGAGGAAATCACAACGAAGGCAATCTTTTTGCCAAAAACAAACAGAAACATTAAGCTTTTCCCCTTTATGTCTGTCCCTGAAGTAATAAAGCCATTTATTCTTAATCTTCATTAGTACCAAATGACACACAAACGAATGCTTTTATTATTGCGTCTTATATCATGTTGCAAAAGTTCCTTATTTGGCAACAAAACAGTTCATTAATAATTCATTTTCATAAGTAATGGTGATAAATATTAATGTTTATGACACATTGCCATCCATCCACATTAATATAATTGCAGTATTATTTTGTAAATGACTTTACGCATGCACCCTTGCATTACTGGTGCTATGCACCAACTCGTTGTGCATCAGAAGGCAGGTTTGACGTCTTTTAGGTTTCACACGCTTCATCTACAGGCCCCTGATGTTTCACTGCAGCACAGAAACGCAGAGACAATGGGAGTAAATTCCTCTGGATTTGCTGCAGCGCTTCTGGCAGTCCGAGAGCTGAGCCCATGTGTTCATGTTAGAAATCAGGCCCTTTACTGTAGCGCTCTTCCCTGAGGTCATAGGATTGGTAGCAGATGGACATGTCGCACACGCCGGCTGGCCCTGGAGGACCTTGCTTCCCCGGGATGCCCGGAGCCCCGGATTTACCCGGGATTCCCGGAGGGCCCAGAATACCAATGCCATCACTGCCGCGAGGACCCTGGATCCCTGTTAGTGTGGAGGGAATGCACAAGATATACATTTACATTTGTGCCATATGCATTTACATCTGTCACTACATTAACCCTCGCAGTGCCTTCAAAACCTGTATGCTATTCTCACATTTGAAATCTTTTTGGACCAGAAGAATCGTTCTTTTATGAAACGGTTATTATTTATGGATATATTTTAACAGCATATTTAGGTACTTAATTTCCTTTAACTGCTCCAATATTGTAACTTCTTATTAATGAGTGAAAGAGGGGGAAATCTGATTTGAATGTTACAAAACAATAGATAGATAGATAGATAGATAGTTTTTGTTTGCATTTGTGTGTATATTATTGTGTACATTTAAAGAGACATAAAGCATATATTTTTGAAAAAAAAAAAAAAAAAATATATATATATATATATAGTTTGGGCACCCCTGTAGATGTTCATGATTTTCTTTTATAAATCATTGGTTGTCTGGAGAAGAAATTTCAGTTAAATATATCATACAGGAAACAAAAACAGTGATATCTGAGAAGTGACATGAACTTTATATGATTTATGAAAAGTGTGCGAGAATTATTTAAAATTAGCCATGTGCATAAATTTAGGGACCACAAAAGAAAAAATAACTCAATATTTTGTGCATCCTCCTTTTGCAGAAATAACAGGCTCTAAACGATTCCAATCAGGGTCTGGATTCTGGCAAAAAGTCAGGATTTTGGACCATTTGTCTTTACAAAACATGTCCAGTTCAGTCAGGTTTGATGGTTAAAATTTTCAATAATGTTCAGGTCTGGTGACTGAGATGGCCATTCCAGAACATTGTACTTCCTCTGCCTGAATGCCTAGATTGTGAGCAGTGTTTAAGGTCATTGTCTTGTGGAGAGATCCAGCCTCTGCGCAACTTCAACTTTGTCACTAATTCCTGGACATCCTTCCCCTAAACCATGATGTTCAAAAATCATTGTTTTCAGCTCATCTGAGAGTTTTTTTTAAGGCTGCCATGTTGCCACACTTTAGAGAAGATGCAAAGAGGACAAACACCTACAAATGGCCTCCTTTAAATACTTTCTCATGATTGGATTCACCTGTGTATGGAGGTCAAGGGTCACTGAGGTTACAAACCAATTTTGAGTTTTAATAATTAGTGCTAAAGGTATTGAAATCAATAAAATTGCAAAAAAAGTGCCTAAATTTATGCACATGGCTAATTTAGTTTAAATAATTCTTGCACACTTTCCATAAATCATATAAAGTTTATTTCACTTCTCAAATATCACTGTGTTTGTTTCCTGTATGATATATTTCACCGAAATTTCTTACCCACACAACCAATGATTTATAAAGGAAAATCATGAAAATTATGGAAACAAATACTTTTTGGATGTGATTAATCCCTTGACGGTACTAACAAAATTCAGTCATAGAAGTGTGTGTGAGATGTGGGGAATAGATTTATATTAACAGTAATATAACTTCAGAAATACTTTTGTGAAACAAAACAAAACAAACAATCTGAAAATGGTGGTTTCATTCACTGTTTTTTTTCTTCATGTATCTCTTTTGGACCAAAACAAACCTGAATGTGTTATGAGCATTAATATTACAGCAATGTCATTGTACCTGTGTCTCCAGGAGGCCCTGGGTATCCTGGTCTGCTCTCTCCTTTACTGCCCTTAAATCCTCGAGGGCCCGTGTCCCCTACAAGAGTGCCAAACATGTTATGCAATTAAAACACAAACACAAACCCAAAGCCAAATCCATTTACATAACCTGGAAGTCTTACAGCTGGATGTCTGTTACCTTTGACTCCTGGAGGTCCTTGGATGCCCGGAGGCCCGGGGTAGCCCTGAGCGCCGTGTCTGCCGGGATAGCCCTGGGGGCCGATGGGCCCTTTAGGCCCTGGAGCTCCAGGGGGTCCCGGGGGTCCTTTAACGGTCTCACAGGGCTCCGAGCGCGGAGGGCTCATCGTCTGCAGTAGCTGCGGCAGCTGATCTGATGGAGATTATTACAACAAGATTACTGAACAACAACGGATGCAGGTCATAACATTTACTTGGCTTTACTTATCTATTTTCATACACATTGTAAGCGATTCATCCATGCATTTAAATGCAATCAAAATCTGAATCCAAACGTCAATCTTCTGGTGAAACTCTCTGGTGATGTTTGCCTTTAAAAGCTTGCCTTTAAATCTTCCTTCATCCAGTCGATGAGCGGTAGACAGAACAAAACCCTGCTTTTTTAATGTCTTGCTGATCCATTTCTCTCAGATATAAATCATAATATGAAAGAAAGAGTCTACCACAGTTTCATGAATATACCACTGCATTTACATGTCAATGACACAATGCCAAAAATAAGCCCAGTTTAAGTCTAAGAGCTGGAAAAGAGGAAGATAACGGTCATGGGACTATTTTGTGGCAAAAAAAGAAATCTGACTAATATGGCTGTGTTCCAAGAGTCAAGTGAAGAAAAAATAAAATGGTGCACAAAGCTACAGAAAAGTTGATAGTCGAATATAATTTAGTCTATATCGAAATAAAAAAAAAACAATTCACTGAATCTTTATCTATGGTGTGTATTTTTGAATCCAGGGTCACTTGAAAAATTATATTTTGTTGCTTTCTGCATGTTTTGCAAAGAACTGAGCTGTGAATGGTGCTAAAAACATGTTTTGTTTGATCCAAACAGATAAAAGTGAATCTGGTAGTGTTTTATTGCACTGGTTTAAAAATAATCATTGTAAGATTGAATCTGTCACATTTGACAATATAACACCTACACTAAACCCATAGAGTTAACTGAAGCCAACGTGAGATACAAGTATTTTAATCTTGATAAAATCATGACTCATTGTTCATGGGATCAATGTAAGTCTGTACCGGGTGTGCGACCGAGCAAGTTTACTCTGCTAGAAAAGCTAGGTTATGTGAACATCAAATTGGTTTTGGCTTATTTTAACATCAGCTAATGTTTGACATTGACTTCACTTTGGATTATTTCTGGAGATTGCGTAATTCTAATTCATTTCTGTGAGAAACACGTGATTGGAGTTGACCATTGACTTCAGTGGAGAACGATGAAAAAAAACAAAAACACCTGTAGAAATGCTACTAAAGTAGAGTAGAGCATTTCAGATCGGTCGATTCTTAAGTTTCCGTGAGAGTTAGAGCACATGTAGACAGCGTGCAGCTCGCTGGGTTTAGAAGTGGACCGCAGGGAGAAAGAGTAAAATGCTACCAGAATGTACCATATGACCCCTTTAATTCAAAGCAAACTGTAGAAACTCTGATAGCTCAGCAAGTTTCCGTAACAAAAGCTCCTTTCTAGTGAACTTTGCTTTTATCTAACAGCTTTAATTGGACGCTGCATGCTATTCTGGGCTCTTTACGTATCAAGCTTGTTCATATTAAAAAAAGGGAAAAGGAAGAGCTCCTTGGGCTCTTTGTTCTCTAGAGAATAATGACCTCGAACAAGGTCGGATACTCACTTCTCAAAATGTCCCCACAGAGTTTTATTAAGTACTCCTCTGAGGGAGGCTTACCCTGAAACACATATTGAGTCACTCATTAGATGGCGTCGCTACATGAAAAACACATAGAGCTTTCAAAGAAATTAAAGGCTTCGCAGATTACAAAGGAAGAAACAGGAGAAAGAAACTCAATTACACAGTCTTGACCTCAGGCCTTGTGGTTGCTTTCATGAATCAGCCCGAATGATGCGTCCTGACATTGCCTCAGCCCATGCCGTACTTTGTTTACCACGTGTTTATTTCTCATGAAAGGAAAGACCTGGCGGCTGCAGAAGAAATTTTAATTGCTATGGCGTAGCTTTGAGAAATGTAGGGATACTCACAGGCTTCCCTGGAAAGCCCGGAGCGCCGGGCAGCCCTGGCAAACCGTCCTGACCCGGGAACCCCCGCGGACCGACCACACCGACGTGTCCCGCGTCTCCCTTCTGTCCGTCTGGACCTTTGACCCCGCTCTCGCCCGCCGTACCTTTCTAGTAGAGTCCAAACAGCACTTTTAAAGCACACTGTGAGAGAGAATAGTGCTGCGCTATCAGTTAAAATCATGATGTGTCCTCGTAGGATCGGTGAATTGTGAAAAGGTGGAGTATTAAACGAAAGAATTGTTTAAATGCATGGCATGCTGCTGTGTTTTGTAGCGTGCTAGTCATACTCTTAGCATGCCTGCTCTAAACGTGCTTCACTTATTACGGGATTTTTGAATGCATTTTGACATTTTACAGAAATATATTATCTATCAATCAATGGGTCAATAACTAATTATGTTTTTCGTTTCGTTTTTTGTTTGTTACACAATTTAATAGATTTACTTCATGCTTATATATGTGGATGTCAGGAGACCAAATTTTTATTATCATTTGTATATAAGTCATCTGTCAGTAAATATGTTAATAGATTTTAACTATGAAATAAAAGCATTTTAAATATATTACTTTTTTACTAGGGCTTTATTTATTTATTGCAATTTGCATTTTAGTAAACTTTTTAGTACATTTTCAGTTCGTGCCAATGCAGCTTTTTAAAGCTTTTCATCTGATAATATGCCACCGTATTCAAATAGACGGGAAAAAAAAGAAATACGATTTGAATGCTTGTTTCGAGCAGCGGCAGGAAATGTTAAATGTTTTTCATATCAGAGATGAAATCCCAAATCCAAATATTTGCCACGATAATCACAATATGACATTCTGAACACATTGTGGGGCAAACATACAGTAGAGAAATACTTAATAAACATGATCGATTTCTCTGGAGAAAAGCATTCAAAGGCAGGGACTAATTTGCATGCGTCTGCCCACAAACACAAAATAATACATATACATAGGAAATCTGCAGTGGTTTGACAGCACGCTGAACCCAGCTTAGTATAACTGTCAGGCTGTCAAAGGTAAACACTTTGTGGACGTCATGCTTCAGAGCGCTCAGAAGTGCTCCTTCCTTCAGGAGGCGGAGACGCTCGTGTTTCTCGTGTAAATACGCAGGAACGCTTTAAACGTGAGCGAGCGTGTAATTCTACACACCTCTCCTCTGCTGCCTCTGGGTCCCACCTCACCCTGGTTCAGGAACGAGAGACAACACACTTTTATGATAAAAAGACACTCTAATCTCACACACACACACACACACACACACACACACACACACACACACACACACACACGCGTCAGTGTCTGAAGGTTTAGATACTATCAACAAGTAGAAGAAACTGTTGATTTTAGTTGCATTTCAGTGTGCATGCAGTTACGTGCCACATAGATACTACTTTGATCGTAGATTTAAACTACATAAAAAGTTATATATTTAAAAAGATATTCCCGTATGGAAATATAATATAGGACATATATTGCCCTGTAATCAGAGATATTGAGCAGTTGAAAATACACACACACACAAATATAATATCTATATATAATATCTGTGTGTGTGTGTGTGTGTGTGTGTGTGTGTGTGTGTGTGTGTTTTCAATAAATTATATTTAAATAATTGTATTCTATAACCATGCATATTATACAAGTAAATATAAAACATATTTACTTTATTTATTAATGTATTTATTTAATATTAATTATAATACTGTTAGATGTTATATAACAGCAAGTGTTTTGTACTGGATATATATTACATGTCTAGAAAAGTATTGTATGGAGTATGCATCTTTGGGTTAAGTTTATATGTTTTTCTGAGAATGTATTTGAAGCGTGGGAACTTCTGTTTGATGAGTTATAAATCCTTCCGGTTCCACATGTCGTCATTTTCTACTCTAGACATAAAGTTACATCACACGCCGTTATATTTTCATCTGCGTGATGTTAATGATACGTGGACCAATGATTTTTTTTTTTATTTCAAAAAGCGGCCTTAATCCCTTCTGAAGATTTGTGAAGTGTGTGACAGACACACAAGAGCTCCGTGACTCAGTGTCTGTGACTAAGGTTTCTGGGGATTTGTTGAGCTTTTCCACAGAAATCAGGAGATTCTTCTGCAAAAATTCAACAGGATGCACGTATATGAACGTGGAAGTTCAGTTTAAGCTAATGACTGTAATCAATAAACGTCTAGAGGAATTATAAGAGTAAAGTGAAATGTGTGGGTGTGTGTATTATATATGTTATCTATATATATAAAATTAACCTGAAATGACAAACTTGTCTTCCTAAAATGATGTAATCATTCAGATGTGGCAAAACATATGTGCAACCTCTTCTGTGTAACTTCACTGAGTTCCCTTGAAATGTCATCAGACGCAGCTCTTGTAGTTTTTGTCGTGCTGTGGACGTCAGGAGAAGCTCCTCCTGCTGGATGAGGAGAGTCTGAACACTTACCGGAGATCCAGGGGATCCGGAGAATCCTTTGCTGCCTTTTTCACCCTGAGAACGAGAGGAGGTCTGTGTTAGCAGGGGTCTCAGACTCTGAAAGGTTATCATTTGCATTCAGTGACGGCGGGTGGCTCCCTGTGACCTTTAGAAGACGTGTCACATCCGTTTAACTGAGAGAGCCTGAGCTAACTAGTCTTAGAGCGCTGCACCCTACTGAGACTGCTAGCCTCAAGACCACAGACCACACGGAGCCAGAGGATTAAGTCACCGTGTTTTTAGAAACCCATATTGCATTTCTTTTTTATATACGTTCAATATATGATTTTAACAGTGAAACTCGTTAAATATAAGTTTGAAAATGTAATACTTTAATGGCAATAAAATGTAAATGTGTGTATAATAGTCTACTAGAGGCCTGGATTTATAATGGTTTAATAATTGAATCATGATTGTTTAATAACCACTATATATATATATATATATATATATATATATATATATATATATATATATATATATATATATGTAATTAAAATGTTTTGGCAAAAATATTTGTGTTAATTAATTATGTAATTAATTATAATATATTTGTGGGTTATTTTTGTATGTATTTATTTACTTACTTATGTATTTATTTATTTATACAATTTCAAAAATGAGGATTTTCCAACAGCTTTCTCAAACACTTCCCTTGTTTCCTATTGGTCAGCGAATCGCATAGCTCCGCCCCAAACCATCGTTCGTTCAGTCTAACTCATTTTTCAGACAGACCAGCCTCTGATGTGTTGTTTCCGCTCATCTCTGATACTGAGACCAGACGTGAGCCAATCACAGATTTTAACTTCCAGAAAGATGACACAAATCACTTTGAAGAGTGATAGAGTTAACCTTTTCCACCAATTTCACTCTACGGCTATCATCTCTCATCAGTTACAGCTGAGATCAGAGACCGATCTGAATCTGTGCTGAAGACAGTCTTAGTCAAAAGTGAAGGAGAAGAGTGAGGATCTACCTGAACACCTCTGGGTCCGAGATCTCCTCGTTCTCCCTGAACACAGAAGAGAAACCTCAGCTCAGCTCTTCTTCAGCACACCCGGCACAAACTACACTTAATGAGCTGAACAGCAGTCCTCCACACGAGCGAGTATTTAGCTCAGGCTTTATCCAAATGACAACACATTTATGGCAATAGATTTCTGCACATCTTAAAACTGTATTAATATACATACACACATATATATATACGCTACATAAAACAAGACACCCACGTCTCAGCTGGAAACTTTCAGAACATAAACTGCTTTCTTGCATCTTAATATGATTGATCACGTGATTCTCTCAGGATTGTGATCCTACTTAAAGATCAAACCTTTCAGGTGATTAATTATTCACCCGACAAACACTTTATCCAGACGTTTTATCAGCACCTTGCTTTCACTATATATATATATATATATATAATATTTCACATTATGTGTACTGTGTGTATTTCTCATTTTTACATAAATACAGACACTTTCTTTTGATGGTCCCTTATGAACTTTAGATTTCCTCCCATTTGAAATGCATTTTTTTAAGTAAAAGATCAAAAGGCTTGACAAAGCAGATTAATTTTCACAGCGTTCTTTGATCATATTTACCCGAGCTGCTGATATCAGTGTACATGTCAGATAACTTTCATCAGAGAACAGGTAGACTGTCTAAAGATCATCTTTATCGTGACGACATATATTCTACTGGCTATGAGTAACTATTACTAGTACTAATACTCTACTAATACTCTCATGAAAGTTGAATGTTCATAAAGGACCATCAAATAAAGTCAAAGCACACGCATGTATATGTTTAAGTAAAATATGCTAAGGTTGTATATTACATATATTTAATACAAAATATAATAATAAAAATGGGAATGGGAATATTAAAAAATTCTATACCATGTGTATTATTTTAAAATACACCATAAATAAACACAGTTCATATACATATAGCATGCATTCATTTTGGATGTGATTAATTCTGATTAATTGTACTCGTTTATGTATTAAGTTAATTTTTTTGCATATGCATATTAATTCGTTTATATACCTCACCATTCAATTATATTGAATTATAATGTTACAAAAGATTTCTGCTATCAACTAAACGCTTCTATAAATGTTTTCAACACTGATGATAATCAGAAAAATCCTTCCGGAGCGGGAAATGCTGAAATTATTATTTTAAACTGCATTAATGTTTCACACTTTTTTACTGTTTTTTTTTCCTATCATATACAGTTTTGGCGAGCAGAAGAGACTTCATTCAAAAACATTTATGAAAAACGGTGCACAGTTATTTACAGTTTAACACATGCAGAAAACAGCTGCTTCAAACTGTAAAAAAAATTCACAATTTTTACTGTATTTTTGATTTTTTGGGGATCATCGGGAAACATTAAAAAAAGACGGGTGCATTACCTTGTGTCCTTTAAATCCAGGAGGGCCCACGGCTCCCTGAGGGCCCGGAAATCCCAGCTGGCCCCGTTCGCCCTGAGAGATTGAGAATAACCTCGTGACCTCGCTCTGAATAAAAGCTCACGACTGAGTGACTTGATGCTCAAGACCTGAGCTCTTACCTTCGGACCCGCTGCTCCAGAAACACCCGCCTCTCCCTTTTCTCCCGCCGTACCCTGAATAATGTTCACAAACACACACGTCTGACGCAGGCATATATAAAACCTTCAGTTAGAACGTGGCCAGAAGAAGCCATTTGTTTCCACAGACTGATAAAAGACTGTTAATCACCTGAAATATTAAATGAAATGCTGTTACAAAAGCAGCAAGCCAATTCTATAATCCATTTGATAAGGGCACAAATCCAGGAAGAGAGTAAATGTAATCTCAGCACGGCTATTCCCGGCTGATTCGACTCAAGGTATTAGCATAATTGCTAAAGGTGATGTTTGGAGCAGACCAACCTTGGGGCCGCGGAGTCCGTCTGCTCCGAGGGGCCCCGAAGGCCCCGGCGCGCCCTGAAGGGTTTAATCAGACAGGATTCAGAGTTAAACCGGAAGCTGATAACACACAGACCAAAACAGTCTTCAGTTAAAAGCATGGAGATGACCTGCGCTTTCACTAATTAAATCACCGCAGAACGTCTTCCCTAAATCAAGACACGTTCACCGGAGAGGCCCCTTAAATCAAAAACACATATCTGTCGCTGAGGAATAAAACTAGACTTGCTTTTTGAAAGGAGTTGATATTTGTGTAATTACAGCCTCAGACACTCTTAGGTCATCTTCGGAGGCAGATATTGATGTTTTGTGATGTGAAAGAGCTGATTGTAACGACACAAGACCGTTATGTGCAGTGCTTTAAAAAGGTGTTCATACTTCACTTTGCAATGCATTGCATCTGTTTAGAAGTAAATATGCGGTGTAATATTTGAAGGTTTGTCATGCATTACAATTTGAGTTAATGCTTATAATCAATTTTGCAATGCATTATATTTAAATGCTTCAAATGCTTCTTTTCTCGAGTAAGTGAATCTTTAAACATCTGAACTGAAATACAAACCAGGAAAAGCGAGGAAGTAGAGTTTTAGTTGAGGAGAAGGCTCAGTAAAGCGTAGTTAACGAACGAATGAATTGCTTGTAAAGTAAACGGAAGCAGACTGTGTCGTGCAGCTCTGAGCTCCAGCACTAGAGGGCAGCAGCGCCTGTCTCTGGCCGTGTCCAGCTCCTCGGGTCAGAAGGTGCAGCTGAGGTTCACTCACCGGAGCTCCTCGGGGTCCTGCTGATCCTTTCTGTCCCGGAGCTCCTCTCGCTCCCTAGACCCCAGCAGACGTGTTTTACATTCACACCACGCTCACCAAGAACTCGTTCAGCTCACGTTTTATTACAAAACTAAAACATTTTGGTGCCATTACTATTTCTCTTCGACATCAATACATTTAAATACATTAATATACGTATTAATTCAATATACATTATACGCCGCATGTGTGCGGTATACATTTATACACAGCGTTTATTAGAGCATATTAAAACATATTTTAAAAGCTTTATTTATTCTTTACTTTCTATCTTTTTTTAATTATTATTCTAAAGTGTGGAACACTGAAACTTGACAGTTCTTTATTTATTTATACTATTCATTCCTATTATATGTATTATTATATTTTATTGTTATTGTTATTTAAATACACATTACATACATTTATATCAATACATTAATCTTTAAAAAATCTATTCTAAAACAGTAAAACATCTATAAACATTAATGCCTGTGTGTGTGTGTGTGTTTGTGTCCCTATGTGTGTGTGTCTCTGTGTGTGTGTGTGTGTGTGTGTGTGTGTGTCTCTGTGTGTGTGTGTCTCTGTGTGTGTGTGTGTGTGTGTGTGTCTGTGTGTGTGTGTCTGTGTGTGTGTGTGTCTGTGTGTGTGTGTGTGTGTGTGTGTGTGTGTGTGTGTGTGTCTGTGTGTGTGTGTGTGTGTGTGTGTCTCTGTGTGTGTGTGTGTGTGTGTGTGTGTGTGTCTGTGTGTGTGTGTGTGTGTGTGTCTGTGTGTGTGTGTGTGTGTCTCTGTGTGTGTGTGTGTGTGTGTGTGTGTGTGTGTGTGTGTGTGTGTCTCTGTGTGTGTGTGTGTGTGTGTGTGTGTCTCTGTGTGTGTGTCTCTGTGTGTGTGTGTGTGTCTCTGTGTGTGTGTCTCTGTGTGTGTGTGTGTGTGTGTGTGTGTGTGTGTGTGTGTGTGTGTGTGTGTGTGTGTGTGTGTCTGTGTGTGTGTGTGTGTGTGTGTGTGTGTCTCTGTGTGTGTGTCTCTCTGTGTGTGTGTGTGTGTCTCTGTGTGTGTGTGTGTGTGTGTGTGTGTGTGTGTGTGTGTGTGTGTGTGTACCTGTGTCCCGCTGGCTCCTTCCTCTCCGGGCAGTCCTCTGATTCCCTGTAAGGCACACACAGTTTCTAGTGACAGTGTGTCTGAGCAGAGATCTCTCTTAACGTCATCACTGGTGCTGTTCTTCTTCTATGGTTACTGTTATTACAGTATTACCAGGATGCCACTCAATTAATCCACGCTCTGGCAAAGCTATTGCTGAAATGGGCAGCTGCCAAGAAAAAGGACACGACTGACTCTCTGACATTCACACATTTCCTCTGTCTGTTTTTCTAGCCTGCTAAATGACTTTAATTGAGCTCCATTAAAAACGTGCTCCATCTGCTTCCTCCGAGGCTCCAGGAAGAGGCAGCGATGAACCTCACGTGACGAGAACATTAAGCACTTTTTAAAAAAGCTCGAAATGTCCTGCTCTTTCTGAAAGATTTCACAACAAGACTCCTGAAGTTTTTGACAACTTTTTGACAACAAACCTCAAAGTATCTTACATTCTGTAACACGTGACACATTTGAATTACATTTTAAATTAGAATTGATTTTATTACTATGCATTATATATGTATTTACAAAAAAATAGTAATACAGTAAGAAGTAATGCCTATACTGGTACTTTAATAATAATAATAATTATTATTATTATTATTAATATAATTATTAATATTACAAATATTTGTTCAATTGTTTATCACAATTAAAATGTAAGTATGCTGTTACTTATATATTAATTATTAATTATATTATTATACATTTATTTATGAGATAAATAGTACTAGTTATGACTATGCCGCTACTGTAATAATAATATTTCTTATCGTTGTTGTTGCAAATATTCCTTCATGCATTCATTCAACTTACTGTTATTTTATTTATAACAATTAAAAACTATGCTGGTCTTTTAAGAGATTCATTATTATTATGATTGCAAAATGTGTTATTTATATACCTTTAGCCCACAAATAAATCATTTTACCACACTACCTCCGAAACCTAAAACCTTTTCTCTTTTTTTTAGTTAAAACGGAAACATTTCAAGAACAGTATGAGTTGTTTGGGGGATGCCTCCTTGCTTACTTTTGCACATCTGTCCACTGAAAAAGATAAAGCCCTTAAAAGTGCCACTATTTTCCTCCTAGATGAAGTCAAGCGAGCAGCCGCTTCCTGAGCGCTATCTTCCCTCTTCCAGAGACACCCTGATCTGAGCAGCTCGACCTCGCTCGCGTCTCTCTGCACCTGCTTTCAGCCTCCAGATTACAGCCAGAAGCCGGGGAACACGGCACAGCTTTGAAATGGAGATGCCTGCGTATTATCTGCCGCTAATGAGTCATTTTACAGCGAGCGGCTCCATCGATCGCGTTTCACTCAAAGCCTCTTCTTCTTTCAGAAAAAAGCTGAATTACATCAAAACCAGAAACTTCTGAGGCCTTCGCAGGTTTAATTTGAGAGGAAACACGGCGCGGAAATGTAAGAGCGGCAAGGAGAGCACGATTGTAAATGTAATTACACAAAAGATGAAAGGTGTCATACCTGACTGCAGAAACGAGTCAAGTGTTAATTTGCCCGGTTGAGATGTAATGATTAGTAGCAGGAAACGACTTATTAGCAAATCACAGCCCGGCTTTCAAGTGCACAGCAAAAAAAGTGTCTAAATATTAGCCAAAGCGGATCATTACTGCCAACGAATATTTATCTTCATTTAAAAACAGAAATTAGTGAAGCGCATCGCAGGCATATGTGTCCAGGTCACACTGCATCTCATCAAAAGAGTGGAAGAAAATTAGGCTTTATGTTTAGAGGAACGATATAACCGCTTCCTTACAAGACTCAAAAAGACTAACTGGACTAAAAGAAATGCATTATATATATATATATATATAATATTATATTTAAAATACTTTTAAATATTGTTTTCATTATAGTGTTCAGAAGTTGGGGGGAAAATCAAAGCTTCATTTAATAGATCAAAAATAATCAAATATTATTTTAATTTAAAACATCTGTTTTCTCTGTGAATGTGTGTTAAAGTGTGATTTATTTCAGTGATTTTCAGCATCATTTCTCCAGTCTTCAGAGTCACATGATCTTCAGAAATCAGAATAATATACTGATGTGTAGGGATTATTATATCCTCGTAGTTCTGAGTTTCTTGATTCTTTTTCTTGGAAAGTAAGTCATAATTCTGAGATTTAAAGTCAGAATCCCAAGAAAAAGATGATTCTGAGTTAAATGACTTAAATGTTTTCCTGTAAATGAACTGAACTTAATACTGTGTATAGACTAGAGCATTTAAAGGGGATTTAAGACTAACCTTCAAACGCAGGCTTTGATCCCGGCGTCCGGTTCTCACTCTTAACTAGTTGGTTATTAGTATGAACATTACCGGGGTATTGGCTGTTTATACTTAAAAAGACATATTACTGTCTTATTGTGCAAGACCTTTTTCTAAATCCTTAATCTTAAACAGTTCTTCCATTTAAAAACTGCTTTGCTATGCATTAATAAACAGTGATTAGGATTAAACTGAGAAATGGACTCTAAAGTGATGAGAATAATTGATGTAGTTATCTATTATTTATAAAGGATTTAGAAAGTAATTAGTAATAAGTAATTAAGTAATATGTGTGGAGAGTAATTGAATCTAATTCCACAAGCTCTGTTCTGAAGATGATGATGCTGGCTCTCATCACTTTCAGATATATCTGACACACATTTATCAGCTGCAGCGTACGAGAAGAACAGAAGAGACTCACTGGAACTCCCTGAAGTCCATCTGCTCCGGGAAGACCTGCATCTCCTTTCTCTCCCTAACAGACAGACAGAGAACGTCTTCAGACACACAGTTTGTTAAAGGACACAGAAAACACGGCAGGAGCGAAGCCATGATGTCAAAAAATGTGCCTTTGATACGCCTTTTCAGTTTTCTTAGTCTTAGCTCTACTAAAATAAAGATCTGTTGCATCTTAAAATTACATTCAGAAGATCAAAAAATAAACCTAATTCAGAGTATCTTGTCAAAAGTGTGCTCTATCCAGAAAACTCTCCTTTAAAATAAGTTCATGTGAACTAAGAATGAAAATACGTCTAAAGCATTTATTAATCTTAGTGAATGTTAATTTCAGCATTTACTAATGCATTATTAAAATGATTAAAAACATCAGTTAATGCACCGTGAACCAACATTAACAGAGATTATAACAGAGTGTCATAGATGTAGTGTTCACTGTTCATAAAATATAACATATACATATATACACACACACATATTATTATATATATATATATATATATATATATATATATATATATATATATATATATATATATATATATATATAATTTTATTTTATTTTTTTTTTTTTTTTAAGTTACTTTTTTTCCTAACTGGAAATTTATTTTATTTTTTTATTATTATTTATTTATTTTATTTTTTTAGAAAAACACCTCTGTAAATGTCAGCTTTTTAAGATGCTTTTTAGATTAAAAAAAAGACTAAAAACCTAAAAATGTCTAAAAAAAAATCTTAAAACATTCTTAAAAGGACGTGTATCCTGAACAAAAAGTCGATATAGATTAACTGCCCTGTAGATGCATCTATCCTGAACGTATCTTGTCCTAAGCATATGCCTGTATTTGTGCTGGAGGTATTCTGCTGTTATTTGTGGACGTGTGCAGCACCGGAGCTCCAGCGGCGTTCAGAGACCGCAGGAGACAGTACCTGGCTGGAGTCGTGTCCATCTCGAGCAGACTTTGATCAGAAACACAGGCGGAGAGAAGAACCCCGTTCAAGAGTCATTGCCCTCAAGCTAAGAACAAATGTTTGCCCTCTAAGAAAGCTTCAAGAACACTCGCTAAGACTCGCTTTGAACGGCCTGGAGAAACAGAAACTAAGTTGTTTTTTGTTGCTGTTGAAGAGCTTGGCCTTTCAGGACACATA
Source organism: Puntigrus tetrazona (assembly GCF_018831695.1). Classification (NCBI taxonomy): domain Eukaryota; kingdom Metazoa; phylum Chordata; class Actinopteri; order Cypriniformes; family Cyprinidae; genus Puntigrus; species Puntigrus tetrazona. The sequence continues at coordinate 6,537,396 of NC_056722.1, read as the reverse complement.
AAACATCTGAGCAAGCAAACCTTTCATTAGAAGAGTCTGTGAAATGTGGATAGCTGCGGCCTGCGGAGCTGGACCCAACGCCTGACATCCGTAGGTGTGTTTGGTTACATAAAACATGTTCTACGCTCCAAGCGTGCAGTTTGTGGAAAAAATGTCTGAGACGTAAATAGAAACGCGGTCCGTCCCACTCATGCACGTCCAGCTTTAACACGTGAGGACTGTCTAGACTACGAAAGTGTTTCAGGCACGGCCCGAAAACATGCACCTGCAACATTTGTGCAGAACTACGTTACGCTGCCCATTGCCCTTTATGTGGCATTTTCATAATGAAACGTAAAGAGGGTGGGGATGCATTGAGTTTTTTTGAAATCAGTTTTTACGTTTCATTGCTTCCCGTTCCAGGTGTAACGCTGCACCGGGTGCGCCAGCGAGCAATCTTACTACTTCAGAAAACACTGACACGGAGCTGGTATCAAAACATATAGCATTTTGAGCGCATTACATAGCATTATACAAGGAACCACACAAAAACAGGGTTCTGGTAACCAATAACAACCCATGACTGGTTATTCTTTTTAAGAAATAAGAGGCTTTCTGAGGTGTTTTACTGTGTTGAAATGTCTCATTGTTATAGTTATGAATGTGTAACATTTACATTCAGATTTTACGTGCTTTGACCGATGCTCAAGAAAACATCAAAGATATATGACTCATTTATATTCTAAATGTATTTCTATAGATGTTTTTTGTTTTTAAATCTAAAGCCAAACTTTATAGATTATATATGAAATGTAACGTAAAAAATTAAGACAGAAACTGAGATCATTAAATTAGCACAAAATATAATTTTAGTGACATTTAAAAAGCTATTTGTATTGGTTTGGACACACAAACAACGGCAAAATACTGTATTATGAAACTCTACTGTAAAAAGACTGTATAAATCAAAAGAGTGTGTGATGTTTTCCTGCAGGAATCACGTCTGCATGGGATAAGACCAGATGTTCATCCGTCTCTAAATGAAGATTCAGTCTGAAAAAAACCTCACGTTACACTGAAGAACGAGCTTCATGTTTGCTCTTAAAGCCTCGGGCCTCCAAACGTGTTTATGATGTAAAATAATGTGTAAGATAATAAATACTGACAGTATGTGCCATAAATATGGTCCATAAGCATAGACAAGACAAACATATCCTAAAGCAAGTTTTCCAGCTCAGTAATTGGAAAATCCCCCTTTGGACAAACGCTCTTTCTCTTCTTTTTAAGGAACCCTGTTTGTTTATTTAGTCTTTGACCTACGCTGCAGACGCTTTTAGACGTTAAGGTCGTTTCAAGACTATATTTAGTGATGTAAGG
>NC_056722.1:6528540-6533540 GCF_018831695.1 Puntigrus tetrazona | reverse complement strand
TGTGTGAGTGTGTGTGTGTGTGTGTGTGTGTGTGAGTGTGTGTGTGTGTGTGTGTGTGTGTGTGTGTGTGTGTGTGTGTGTGTGTGTGTGTGTGTGTGTGTGTGTGTGTGTGTGTGTGTGTGTGTGTGTGTGTGTGTGTGTGTGAGTTGATTCTGGCTCGAGACGCTCTGAAACTGTAAAACCTCAGCAGTAAAACCCAAAGGCCACATGAAAGTCAGCGGAGAGGCTGGTTATCTGCGGCTCGCAGCACAGGACCCTCACAGGGACCGAAGAGAGAGCCTCCACTTTTATTTGAATCTGGGGAGGCTTTTGTGGCCTTTTAACAGTCCCAGAAATCCTGAAAGAGGAGGTTTTTGACCCAGTTTGAGGTTATCCGGGGACTTTTTTTTTCTTCTGCTAAAGTTAGGAGCTTATTTTAAAGAGCTACACCACAGCATAATCGTTAAAAATCAAAAAAGTGAGAAGTCCTGTGTTTGATAGCCTGGAGTGCTCACTTTACAGCGGTCTGATGAAAACTCAATCTGACGCTCACTGAGACTGCTTCTCTTTCAGTTAAAAAGAAACTGTTGCTAAAGCACATGCTAAGAGATTAAAAATATTATACACAGTATTGATATTTACGGATGCACGTGTTAAACAGGATTTAGAGTAAAGTAAGACACATCTCTGGTGTTTGTTTGAGAAACCAAAGCCGATGCATATATTACATATTTTTTATTATATTTTCTCAACAACCAGCTGAAATTAGCTCTATCCTCCCTTAAATGACACAAATATATTGAAATTACTTATAACAATTATAAATAACTTTAATGATGAATAATTTAATAAATACACACAGATGTACAGACTCAACTATAATAAAATTGTTGTGAGATTTAGGATAAATTATTTTGTTATAATATTACTGACTCGTTGTTAAATCTAAAATGGTGCAGCTATTACAAAATCATAATTCTGTTATAAAAACAATATAGAAAAAGAAGAAACTGCTCCGAAATGACCCACATGTTGAGAGGGATTGTGTCTGTGTTTCTGCAGCCGCTCTATACAAACATTTCAAGCCGTTTCTGTAATGTTTTGTCTGTGGACTGTTTCGACTCTGTTTAGGACAGACATCTGAAGCGTTCCCATCTTCATCATCATCATGAGCCTGTGCTCCCAGAAACAAGACTTCTAGAAGTCAGTTAGGACTGCAGGTAACATCTAATCCTAGACGTCTGTCTGAACTGATTCATCAGAGAGTCATCTTTTAATCTGATTAATTATTTAGAAAACGCTAAATATTTCATATTTATTTAAGCTTGAATGACTTGATTTTATTACCGGTGGATCAGTTTATGCTTTCTTTCTTCTTTCTCTCTGTTAAAATGTGATTTCAATCATGCTGTTTAACATTTTTAAAGAAGCAGTTGTTTTATTTATTCATTCATTTTATGTTTTAAAAAGTTTAACTCTGTGTCGATTTTAAATTGAAAAGTTTGGGTCAGTAGGACTTTTGCTAACCGCGGTTGTATTTGATCAAAAATACAGCAAAAAATATCATTATATTGCAGTTGGAAACGGAAATGTTGGAAATGTTCAACAAGGCTATGTTTATTTCATGAAAAATGCAGTAAAATTGATAAGATTTTACTGTAAATCATCTGTTTTCTCTGTGAATGTGTGTTAAAGAGTGATTTATTTCTGATTTTCATCATCATTCCTCCAGTCTTCAGTGTCACATGATCTTCAGAAATCAGAATAATATACTGATTTACTGATCAACAAACATTTCTGATTATTATCAGTGTTGAACACAGTTGTGCTGCTCAGTATTTCTGTATTTCTTTGAAATATGAACCTGTTTTGACGTTATAAATGTCTTTACTGTCACTTTTTCCCTCAATAAAAAGGCTGAAGGTGATTAAGGACCTCGTCTTATGTATTATTTAGGAGATTCTTCTCTTATACACCCACCATGTGAAGGTCTTTCTCTCTTTTTATGTTCTTTCTGCAGTGGCCTAGCTGTGTGTGCTTTTCCTGTTTCCTTCACAAGATGATGATGATGATGATGATGATGATTTCAGGCTGCTTTGTCTAATTTTCAGGAGAGGCTCATTAATCTTCTCCAGACAAACTTTGAGCGTAACGCTGTTTAGTTCCTGTAAACTATTAACCAGCGCAATGTTCCTTGAAGCTATATCAAAGAAAATGCACTTTATTTATTATCCCAGAGGCTTCTGAGTAGAAGCTCAAGACCAGATGATGGCCAACCGGCTCTCTGGTGAAGCTTAAAGCTCAAAAACCAAAGGCGGTCATTATAAATAAAAGCATGTAATGCTGTAGAGATGATTTGAATGTCCGCAGACAGACGCTAGCAGGTTTAGCATTCACAGAAATACAGAGAGACCTGGATCTGTGTGTTATACCCCGCAGCGCTCAGAGGGATCATATATGATTATACAGCTTTTTTTATTTGGCATTGAATAAAACGTATATAGGTACCGCGGACATTGCTTAAAAATGAGGAATAAATGAAAATTTAAAAATGAAAATTGAAAATGTTAAGCACAAGCAAAAATAACATAATGATACAAATATTTTATAATAATAAATTTAGATTTTTTTATTCTTGATTATGCAAAGAAAACCCCCAGACGTTATGAGCTGCGCTTTCTGATATTTGATTTAGTTATTTTAACAAGTGCATTAATGCTCATATTTAAATTTAATTTGAAAAAGAACAGAACACACGACGGAAGGTGTTTATTAATATTGTTAACTCGCTGCGTCTTTAACAAATATTAGGCATTTTTCATTGCATAAATGCTGCAAACGCATAAAAATCCAGATCTAAACATACAAATGAGTTTAAAATGTCACGCTCGTGGTTTATGGCACACCGTTGGTTACTTTTCTCTTTTCTTTCACTTTTTTCCGTGCATTAATGCAGCAAATCTTTCTTTTTATGAGGCAGAAATGTCACGCAGTTCCACACTAATGCAGTAAATGTACATGATGACTATCCTCTTAACTTCCACGCCGACAAATGTCAGCCTATAAATATCTGGATGCACAGGATATGCATTAAACCAGATGATGGAGAGTCTGACCTTAGCTCCAGCAGGACCGGACGCCCCGGCGCTCCCAGCCAGTCCAGGCTTCCCCTGAAGACACACCACAGTTTCTCAGCACCACGTTATTCATATCGTCTCGGAGAAATCATCACGCTATTACCATCGGACCAGGCTTTCCAGGAGGTCCTTGTTCTCCTTTGCCCCCCTGCTCTCCCTGTTGAAAAATACAGGTTCAGTATCACAGCTTATGATTTATTAACAGAGGGTTTTCACTGCTTTTTTATTTATAGTAATATCTAGTCATCTATAATCTATATTAGAATGACATTTAAAGGGATAGTCCAGCCCAAAATAAAAAGGATGTATTCATTCACTCACTCTTTCTTTATTCTGTGGAGCATAACAGAAAATACTGAGGATAATGATGGTAACCTTTGACTCAAAATGTTCATTTTTGGATGGACTTTCTCTTTAATTGTCGCCATTAATTGTCTTCATGTCTCTTTGATTTTGTTTAATTTGCATGAATTATTCTCAAAAAGCGATTAACAGTTTGTCACCCACTGTAATACCACCGTAGTTAAAAAACAGTATTTTACTGTACTTTTGAACGGCAGAAAAAATAGTGAAGACCAATGAAAAAAATGTAATACAATAACTTCTTATTTGAATAAGCAATAATCAAAGGGAAGTATAACAGGCGTTACCAGTAATGTATGCACTTTACAATTTAAATTTAATATTAAGAATTAAAGTTGTGCATAATTTATTATTTGTTTCCTCTGATTTTATATTATATGTAAAGAATATATTATTAATGAATACAAATTACCTTTTTTCCTGGCATTCCAGCTGTACCAATGTTTGGTTTTGATGCTCCCTGGGAAAAAAAAGATATAAAAAATACAAAAAAATTGAAAAATAAGCCTGTTTACATGCAGACCATTGACCGGACGATGTAAGAAAACCACAAGCTTAAGGCGTTTAAAACTTTATAGCAAGAACGCACCGGGCTCTTGTTCTCTTGCTGTGTGTCGTTTGTAAAAACACGTGTTTGATGGTGAGTGTCAGGCTCCTGGTTATAAAGAGAGCACTGAGATTATTTCAGCTCTTACCGTGGGTCCTGGTGGCCCTGGTTTCCCTGGCAACCCTTGTTCTCCTCGTTCGCCCTGGAAATAAAACACAGCGAGTGTGACTCTCAATAGAGCAAAGGAAAGAGTCTGAGCTACAGCTGAAACTGCTAATCAGGACACGAGATTGAGAAGATCACGCTCCAGCGAGCTGGGAAGAGCCTCTGAGAACCAGCGTCTGAAAGCATCTGCTCGCCTCCCAATAATGAGTGTTTTTCTAGGGGTGTGAAGAGACTCACTTTTAAACCCTGAAGTCCTGGATCTCCTCTCAGCCCCGGTGGACCCACATCACCCTACGAGACCGGGGGAAAAAACAGTTTCTTCTTTTTCAAGAGCAAGAAATACAGTTTTTTGGATTGGATTTCTGGACACTATTTTAATTTAGTTCAGTAATGAAAAAGAATTGTCTAATCAGTAGAAATCATGACACTTAACCAATGAAATAACAATCTATTTAAAACACAATTAATTGCATTTTTTGAGCACTAAGATTATATATTTCTTTCCTTCAAGTTCCTTTTTTAACCAAATTATTACATTTTATTACATTTTATTATTATTGTATTACTGTGTACAATTATTACACAGTGTTACATTTTATTTTTCCTGGATTTAATCCTTCTGTTTCAATTACACTTATATATATATATATATATATATATATATATATATATATATATATATATATATATATATATATATATATATATATATATATATATATTTTTTTTTTTTTTTTTTTTTTTTTTTTTCTGTATATTCACATTTTTCTAGTAATTAAATGAAAGCATGAAACATTCATTTCTCTTTT
>NC_056722.1:6483540-6526040 GCF_018831695.1 Puntigrus tetrazona | reverse complement strand
GATGTGTAAAGTGACAAGGGCTTGCTTGTTTGTTTTTAATATGAAAGGTTACATATAACGATTACAAATGCAAAAGCCTTTCCCAACGAAAGTCAAGTACATGCACCTCGGTCTGAAGGAAAAGGACAGCTCAGACTAAACACTACTCACAAATAAATCAAACAAGAATGTGCCAACAGACACTGGTTAATAAGATGGGATTAAACACATGAATTATGTTATTTTTTCAGGTTTATGTAATATTCTGAGCTTGCGTTTGACTGTTTTTATTCACTCTGAGGAACACTGAATGTGTTTTGTGAAATACATGGAGCTACAGTAAGATCATGTTCACACGCAACGCTCTGCACCTGATTTCTCTCAACATGGCAACCCCAGAGCTGAGAAACAGAGGAACTGGAGACACTTATTTATAAAAACTCAGATACTTCCTTCTAAAGTAAAAAAGTGATGAGTTACTTGAGTAGCTGCTAGCTGCACTGCTCCAAACCGTACTTTACAGTCCAGTGTGATTCTACAGGAAGCTGCTTACAGGAAGTGTAGAGTCAGAGCCAGAGCGTTTGGAGATCTGAGTCTTCCCGTTGATGTAGATGGGCTCCACGACGTCCAGAGCCTCATCCTGGATCTGCTGGTCATCCAGAAAACAGGTGACCCTTCTGGGTTTAACCAGAACCTTCAGCTGGTGCCAGCTTCCATCGAAAAGAGCCTGCGGGACGTTTGAGACTCTGAGAAATGGCTTTGTGCTAACCGAAGACACACTGAAAAGATAAATATAGACTAAGGTGTGCACAAATACTCAATTATTTCATTTGACATAAATGTCACAAGAGTCTGACAAATTTCCAGAACAAGCAGTTCTGCATGAATGAGGCGCTGTGATGGAGGAAAATGGCTCTTGGCAAGACTTGATTGTGCACAAAACATCACACAAAAACCACTCGCTTCTGGCATTAAGAGCAGAAGAAGACGTGGAACAGGTACAAGATGATAATTGCTGGAACAGAGGACATGAAAACATTTCTGACAATTTGTAGTATTTAAACGTATAAGTGAGGAGCTTTAGTGGAAAAAGGCGTCATGGGATTTCTGAACAGGAAATTGCACAAACACGGCCAAGTCACAGTTTTAAAAACAAACGTGTCGTGGAGCAGCTTATTACTGCCTTTCGCTGGCTGTGTGGTTCAGAAAGGAGCTAGATCTATTGCATTAGTTTAAGGATGATTAATGACAGACATAACGGGAGAATGTTGTATAAGTTGCTGGTAGGTTTCACTCACCTCAGTGCCTCGTGCATCAAAAGTCACTTTCTGTTCCTCATTAACCGTGTTCGTGGTGGTGAAGATGATAGATTTGTGCTGTCCGTTGAGAGTGACAGCCGCCTGAATCTGTCCGTCTTTAGACAGGACCCTCCACAGGTCCATCTTCTCTTCACTTGAAGGCCCTTTGAGTCTCAGAGTCGACACAAACACATAGGAGGGAGGAAGACCTTCGGGAAAAATCTCCCTTAAATCAAATTTAAAACATGTATTAGTCAGACATATTGCTGTGTGTAATTCTGCATCTATCTATCTATCTATCTATACATATAATACGTTCCCAATAATTGCATATTATTAATAACTATTATCAAACTAGCTTCGTGCTCACAACCAACCTTGTGTTTTCAGTAATGTCGGTGCTCTTGTCTAGAAGATACGCTGCTTCTGACACTAAGGAACCCTGTATCTTCTTCGCTTTCTGATGGATCTTCATGCCCAGTATCAGCTCAAAGCCTTTCTCATCACGAGAAGCCACAGGAATACGTGTGGGACATACAGATTCTGCAGAGGAAACATCAGCAAACATATTACACACACATGATTTGGACCGCAAGGGCCAAGGTCTTCAAGAATACTTGCAGGCAGGTACATTTAAATGGATGAGCACACTTATACAGTGTAAGGAAATTTACTTTTTAAAGCAATGCATTACATTATTGAGTTCAAACGGTAACTAATTACTTATGTAATTTTTATGCAATTATAAAATTACAGTATTGCCTTTCTCCATTAAAAAATAACTAATTGCGCTACTCTTTAAAACTACATTTTATTTACAGTAAAGTAATGCATTACATTACTATTTCATTGCTTTTTTACCCGGGATGGCCTTGCTTATTTTGTTTGTTTTTTTGCTTGTTTGTTATTTGTTTTTTAAAACACCAAAATACTCTATTACAGAGTAATAATAATATACTATTTTTGGCTACTGTAAAAGTCTTTTCCTCACCAAAAACCTCAGGCTGATGTAAATGACAGGGGCAGGAAAGCTGACAAGGTGTATGTTTGCGATTACTTTCGGTTGGAGAAACTGTACGCCTGCCACTAGTGACAACTATCTGTCCAAAGCAGAGCTGCATTGGCTCTGGGTAAAGCCACATCTGGTTCCTGTTTCCATGCAGTTCCTCCCTGCCATGGCATCATGCCGCTGGTTTGGCCCACGAGTTTTGTGGCTTGCCCTGTCACTGGGCATGAATGGACTGTGGTGTTTTAAAGGTTTGCTATTCTTTTAAGATCCTGATAGAACTGTACGCCCAGGGATGGACTGGTAATGCCAAAAGCTAGTTTTAATGTGGTAAATGTTTATGGGACGTCTTGCACGCGAATGCGAATCTCACCCTCGCACAGCTTCTGTTCCATAGCATCACGGATGCGGTCGATATTGGTGTAGTCCTCCGCATACAGCACGTATTCGCCTTCTGGTTTGTTGGCGATGGTCACCAGCTCCGAAGTGGTGATCTCCGTCCCGACACCCACCGCAAACACTTTAATCCCTCGTGCTCGGGCCTCCACGCTAGCGTCCATAACATCGTCCTGCGACTTTCCATCGGTCACCACCACAGCAATGCGGTGCTTCACTTCACTTCGCTGAGAAGATGCAAAGACGTGGTCCACGGCAAACTTGATGGCACGGCCCGTCTGAGTGTTGCCTCCTAAATAGCTGATGTCCTCAATGCCTTTAATGAGATCTTGAGTGGTCTTGTGGAGGCCGAGAGGGATCTCCAACCTTGGTGTGTCGCTGTATTGTACTACGCCCACCTGAGAGTAGTGTGAACTCACGTCGAAGCCACTGGTCACATTGATTAGCCAGTGCTTGGCTGTTTCAAAGTCGTCGCTTCCCACACTCCAGGAGCCGTCCATGATGTAGACCAGGTCATTAACAGCAGTGCTGCAGCCTGCAGAATGAGGACAAGAACTGAATAACACAGAATGACAAACATCCATATACAGAGGTCATCTAATTCAAAAGTTTGCACGCCCCGCCTTCTTGTAAATGATTTAAACTTTTGTAATAGCTGTGTGTAAGTCACTCAGTTGACAGTGTAAAATTATAGGTCTCAAAATCATACAGTCGATGTTGGAAACGGTTGAATACGCAGAAGATGTTGGAAAACTACAGAATTCACAGAACCTGTTTTTTTTTTTCTGAAGAAGAACAGCAGGCAGATGAACTGCTTGAGACTATCAAAGAACTAAAGAATCAAAGGACAAAACATAAAGGCAATCGTGCAGTCATCTAAGTACTGACACACAATATTGAGATTCAAGGGTATGAAAACTTTTGTCTTTTTTATAAATTAAGTTATTTTGTCTTGTGGAGTATATATAAAACTTGTTATGTGAAAGAGCTTACGCAGAAGGACAGTACTAAATTTGAAAAAAAGAATATGTATATAATATTGGATGCCTTTTGAAACATCCTTTATGGTTTTGGAATCCAATATTAATAATGACTTAAAATACTGCCTATTTTAGCTCTTCACTCACTTTGTAAGTCTTAAAATCAAAACTGTATTCGACTCTCCTCTACTGAGATATATATTTGAGGGAAACTGCTTCTCGAACAAGAAGAACTATGGAGGAGATATTGCCCAGCCCTCGCTCCGATGCACACACAGAGGTGTAAATGAGAGCGGGAGATGATGTTTTTGATTTGAGATTATGATGTGCATGGAATAAAAAAGTATAACTTCAATATTCCATTGAAAAATATCAATTGTGCATTTAGATTTCACATGATGTCAAATAAAAAGGGATAAGAAAGTGGCAATACCTGCTCGAATATCATCGTCCTCAGCGGCGTGTGAGTTCACCAGGATCAACAGCACTGGGAGACACTTCAGAATCCACGACATTCCCAAACAAAACTCCAGAACTTTCCCTAAAATGTCAATCTTCAGATGCCTGCTAAATGAAGAGCATTAAAATGTGTTTGTTTTGAATGCAGAGCAACACTGCGTTCTATAATTATTCTAAACAGTTAAGAATCAGTTTGCTTACATAATTACTTAAAGATGGCTGTTTCATTTGATTATACCTCTGATGTTACACACTCACTTAAATTAATCAGATCAGTGCACAGTTTGTCCACAGGGGGGTTAAGATGGCTTCACAGAAACAATCAAGTAATTACTTCTGAAATTAAGCATTTACTACAGAATAATGGAAAGGCTTCATTATATTGCATCGCATCGTTATATTAGGAGACATTTGTACCACGTTCCTAAAGCCGACTAATATAACTAATAACAACTATATGATGTAAAGAAAGAATCTTGAAAAAAAGAATCAAATAATTAGTGTTTCTAGTATCATATTTGAGCAATCAGCAAAATGTTGCACTGCTAGATGGTTCCTGGTCACTTTTGCTACATATTTATTCAAAAATGGTCATATTTAAAGCAAAACCCTACCCAGACTTTTACATCCCTCTATAAACGCCTGCCAGATTTTATACGTCAACCAGACGCACCCTAAATAATATGCATATATTTTTATAAATAAAACAACATGTGTCAGGCTGTTTTGTTAAGGTTCCACTGGCCAAGCAACAGGCCATCTATAACTTTACAGACTACGACAATTCCCTTTTATTCAATCATATAAAAGACTCCTCTCCTGTTTTGCTTGGTACCAAACGACATGTGGTCTTATTTTCTCGCTTTGCTTCAGTGATGTCTACAAGCTCTCATTTAGCATAAAACGCTGCCCAACAGACCACAGGCTGCACGAAGGAAAATAACAGCGTAAGCAAATAAAAAAAAAAAGCTGGTGAACACAACATGGAAATAAACATGGCAGGCGGCCGTGTACAGGATTACGAGAAAATACCCCACATTACACGCAAAACATGTTCTTACAGAAAACACTTTTGCAGCACACCACTCATCAATGCCTAAAAATGACAAAAAAATCATATTTATTTAGCTTTAATAATTCTGTGCAAATAGTACCATGGTGCAATATGGCATGTTGGGTTCAGATTTAATTGCATGTTAGAATATGTCAACCAGCCAGTCCTTTAAAACACACATTGCAGAAAATGTTTGTCTACTTTACAAGGGTTATTCTGAGGTAAAAAACGCTTGACCGAGGCGAAGGCATTGTCCAGAGCAAACAGAACACAAGGAACTCTCCCTATAACGGAGCGCTGTCCCGTTAAACTATGATGAAATGTTAGAGACACTAACACTGGGCTCTGAGAACATCTGTCAGGGCATGGGAACGTTTTGTTCGACTGTGGATTCAAAAGCAATAACCACGATGACTTAATGGGGTACATGACAAGCATTCATGAGACTTTCAAGGACACTTGATGAGTGTGTGAGGAATACCAGTGCTCAGATTTTACAAGACTGAAGATTAAATAGAGAAGAAACAAGAAGACGTTGAGATCTTGAAGTTGAGGTTTCCACTGAATACAATGGGAGTTAATAAACTGACACTCAGTAGGGTGTCTACGATAATATTGTAATTGTTGTTTAAATGACGTGCGAGCTGATGTCATTGTGTACGCATGAGTGTGCAAAAACATTTTTAATCCAAGTTACAAAAGCTAAAAATCACTGTATGGATTTTTGGTTTCGTATTTTTTTTAGAAGATACAATATAGTTAGAGTGCATTTTTATTCCGGAATATTGTCAAGTGAGAGTGATCACAAATGATATATTGATATTAAAGTTAAAACTGAGTCAACTACATTATAGATGCAATATTTCGATGAAAACAGTTGCGGAGCAGAACAGAGCAGCACCGCTGTGTTTCGTTCCTGAATGAATCTGTTTTTGAATGAATCATTTGAGTCGGTGATTCAATGACTGATTCATAAAAACAGAGCATGTCCAAATAAACACACTTGCAGTCTTGTTATAAGAAATACTAAACAGACATTTAGATGTTTATTTTAAAATGCATCGTTTAAGAATTGGTCGAGACCACGAGTGTTGTATGTGGACACGTCACAACGAATCAATGAATCATTGTGAACGAATTGTGATTACTCGTTATGATAGGGACTTGCTGCCACCAACTGGTGGTTTTAATGTGACATTTATTTAACGACAAAATATGAATTACTGCTATTTCCACAAAATACTGAGATATATATTTTTTAGTTAATCTCAAAAGGCAGATGATAGTATGTCTACTATCACTTGTATGATGCTAGCTGTTAAGGACACTTGTCAGTTTTGTTTGACAGCTTTAATAGCAACAAACATGATGACTCACCAAGCAAAACAAAAGACATTCAAAGACACTGAGTAAGTGAGGAATATTAATGCTAAATCTGCCAAATGTGTGCTTTTGTGGCAAAAAAGAAACCAGCTGATGTACTGTACTTACGTAAAACCTGCACTCGATAGTTAAGAATCTCAAGAAGTGCTCTAATTTGAAGACATCCTCAGTAAATCTCAAACTGTTCATCGTTAGTAAGATTAATACCACCTCTGCTGTATTAGAGACACTGACACTAAGCATTGAGGACCTTTGTCAGGGCATAGGAAGTTTTAGCTTGACTGTAGCTTTAATATGATGACTCAGTGGGGAACATGTCAAGCAAAACATGAGACATCCAAAGACACTTCCCGAGCAGGAATGAATCTGCCAAAACATGCTTTCATGGCAGGTTTTTTAATGGATTTAGGATTAAACAAAAACCGGCAAAGTTGAGGTTTCAGTGGGAGTCGAGGCACTGTGTAAAAACCTGCACTCAGTCGTCAAGAACCTCAAAAACAGCTCCAGATTTTTTATAATCTCTTGTAAATTGGCCATTGCGTTCAACCAGTTCCCATGTCCCTGGGGTCTGACTATTAAAGATGTTTTCAAACGCCCTCGCTTTGTGCTACTGTTCAGCTCATCAATTCCAAAACACGCTTGAATTACTCTATCTGCACCGGTTAACTGATTGGATGAGAGCGTGTTTCTGTGTAGTCTGGATCAGGCTCCCCGAGTCCACCGTCGAGTGCCCTCATCAGTCAGGACCGTGTGATTGAGCCAAACACTGGCTGGTCCTGCACCAGATGTGCGAAAGACCGCTTCAAGAAGACGGATGCAGTCGGAGAATATCCCAAACCTATTTGGGTTTTTCCCTCTGTTTCGAAGAGGGATGTCTAGAAATGCCCATCTTAAAACAACGTTTTACCCCATTATTGATTCAATGAGTAAAATAAAAAAGGAAATCCTTAACTGAGATTGTGGAAATAATTGTGGAACTGGTTGTATTTATTTATTCATAGAGTTGTTCTGCAAGACATGAGGAGGAGTTAATAATTACCTGACTTTTCATTTCTTTGCTGTGACCGATAATGTAAATAACGTCCTATTTTAAGAGAAAAATCTCAAATTAATCTACTACTTTAATAAAACCGAACTGACAACCTTTGGGTTGTGAAAGAGTAATGAAATCCTCGGGTCTGTGCTAAGAAGCATGTTCTACTCTACCGAGCATGGCCTGTGCAAGCAATAAACAAACCGCTTGACCACAAACTCACTTACCCCAGGGATTACAGCAAACGTATGAAGTCAGATGCTTACGTGCATCCCCGGCTGGCATCTAAGGACAACATATGGCTAGATATTCTCACACAGACATTTCAAAAGACTGTCAGAAGCCCCTTAAAGCAGGCCGTTCAAGCTCTACTCCGCAGAAACAAAGAAAACATCACACAGGAGGTGCATCTCTAACATACCTTCATGAACGGCATTGCGCTAGCATTCAGTGAAGCTATAAAGTCCTTTTTTGATGAAACAAAAGGTGTTGACAATGCAAATTCTTCTAAACGAGAAGCATATTCCAGTAGCAGCATGCATATATGAATAACAGCATTTCTGCACAGCGACGGGAAAGCAGAAATAAATGCCGGGATATTCAGTCAGAAGAGCTTTTAGACATTTTTACTCAAAATGTACAAGAAAAGGACTAAAATAAGTCGAGTTAAATTACAGATTTAGATTCTGTGTAAGTACAGGTTTGGTCCTTTTATAAGAATACACTGCTCTCTCTCTTCTCGCTTCCACTGTTTCTGCTCTTTTATTATTGAACACACATTTGATTACACAACAACAACAACAACAACAACAATAATAATAATAATAATAATAATAATGCAAGACAAACGACAGCAATCTGATGATGAAGGATTACCTGCCCTATAGAGGGCGTCTTCTTTCAGTCACTGAATATTTTCAGCATAACATAACTTCATAATAAGTACACTTTAAATGCAAGGTATATTCCTTTAGACAAGCGTATATGAGATTTAACACAGTTATCCAACACCTCAGCCCTTGCAATGAATATTTATTAAACAAAACAAAAAAATGTGGTGATCAAATATTGAAGAAATTATTCGTTTTTACCAACACAGAGATAAGAATGCATGCAAGAATAATTGATGTTTGCTCTTACCTCCCGTTTTGAAAGTGCCTCCGGAAAAATTAATGGCTCGATTTGGAAAAAATGACTTGATGAATCAATGCATGACCGTGTGTGTCCACTGGAGGAGCCATAGCGCGAGGCGCTGCTCAGCTCCTTATACGGACAGGCCTGGTGACGTCAGAGAGAGAGACACGCCCCCAGCTGCGGCGTCCCGACGCACAGGATACACGCTCTTATTTTACCCGACTATGAAGAAATAAAAGTAGACCCATGCAGAATAAATGAGGTGAGCACGACGTTAAAACGGACAGCTTGCTCTCTTGTTTCTTCACGACCCACAGCGAATCCCAAATCGAGCTGTTCGACTGAGGACAGGGACGTCTCTTCTGCCCGGACTCAGTTCATTATTCACGTACAGATTAAATATGCCGAGGCTCTAATTAAAATGCTCTGCTGTTCGGCAGCTAATCAACACGAGAACGACGATAAACCGTGATAAAAGTGTCTTTATGAGCCGTGGCTGCGGTCAGGAGCAGGGTCTCAGGTGAGCTGAAGATGAACACCTGCGCGTTACTGCCCTCTACTGACACCTGAGGCGTCTGCTCGAAGAAAGATGCTCACGAAAGCATTCACAGTACGTTTCGTTCGTCTCCTCTGCTTTATTTATATTGAAGGATTCTTAAAAGAAGCAAGGCAAACTCAATCGTTTCGGCTGGAGAGTCAAATGCATGAATTTAGGATGCGATGAAACATTAAACAACGAGCGAAAACTCTGCTTTTTGAATCTTTGCGAATCGTTTGTTTCGAACCATTGATTCGGAGTCACGTGTCTTCAGCAGACCACGTGAAAGTGACCTGATTGACCGAGAAACAAACAAAACAATCCCTACAGTTTATACAGAAATAGCATGTATAAGAGTCACTTAACGCATCTGACGGTTTAAGAAGATGATGTGTGTGAATCTAATAGATTGCACATTAATAAAATACAATGCATTTGCAACTTATGTGTTTATTTAGTGTGCAGACCTGCACTTCTGAGTTTTCTATTACAGGCGTCGCCAGGAAACACTGAATCGTTTTAGGAAGCAGTCGGTTCGATTGATTCAAAGCATCGTTCGTTCGAAGCTTCGTTTCGATGTCGCTGTGATGTAAAATTCAACCCAAATCGATGCGAAGTGCAAAACCAATCAGTGTGTTTCATTAACGGCTCATTGTGACTGCTGTAGATATTAATGAGGGCAGCTTCGAGGGGCTGATGTTGTAGCTGAACGTGTCTTTCTGACATGTGTTCAAAACACCAGATGCTTCTCTTTCTCTAGTAGTCACTAGTTGAAGTGGAAGGTTAAGTGTCTGTTTTGGAGCATTAACGAAAAACTTTGTCTGAAAGGTTCTTCTCATAAATCTGTGGTTTGTGTCAGATGATCTTTTCTTGGGAGCTGAAAGCCCTGCACATGTGGACTGATCTTATTAAGCTTCTAGAGCCGCTCTCCCGTGATCATCTAGCTCCTTTCAGTCCAGGTCAGAGTTAAAGAGCGTGTTCCTGAAGGACAAGAAGCATTAATGAAGTCTCCCTCTGTGTCTTTATGTCTGATTATCTGTGAGCTGAGGCATGGAGAGGGTTCATAATGCATTAAGTGCAAAAGAAAGTCATGTTTTTTAGTTTTTTCTAATGGTGTGAGTCAAAGGCTCATCCTTGATTTACTGGATCTTATATATATATATATATATATATATATATATATATATATATATAAATTACATTATAAATAATATTTGCTTATTCAATTTTTTTTGAGAAATGTAGGCTATATTTTAAAAGCCTGCCAATGCAGTTTTAAGACTTGATTAATTCGGGAGCTGAGTTAAATAGTTTTAGTTTATTTCTCTGCTTCGTTTATGTTTTTGACATTTTAATATGAACTAAAGCTGTCAGATTGGTGTGGTCACTAGAGGACAGCAGAGTGGAGAAGGTTCATCTTTCTGTCCATGTTTGCTCTGAATCTGACGCTTTACCTGTCTTTTGTTCTTTAAGCATGGATTGTGTTTCAATAGAGGCTCTTCAAGGAAGTCAGACTGATTAAAGGAGTGTGTCCTCACACACACTGAATCTTCTCTAGTCACACAATCTGAAGATGACTCCTGAAAAGAAACACACTAAAACCAGACACGAGTTATCAGCCGCTGAGGTTTCGTCAGGTTTCAAACACGACTCACAGTTCTCTCTGTAACACACACACACACACACACACACACACACACACACACTAAGAGGAATTAATATTATGGCAAATTTCATTTTCCAAGACATCTGAGGTGTTTTGTGCTCAGTTCTTGGATTTGAGCGTGAAGTTGTTGTTTTTTTTATTAAAAAGGTTGAAAAAGCGTTAGGCGTGAGACGAGAAGGATGTGCTGCTCCTGTTCTGTTTGTCTGTAGAATACTTCTCTCTCTCGTCTGTTTGTGGAGAATAGAAAAGGTGTTTGTTGAAGGTGTTGATGCAGCAGGTGGCGCTAGCGCTCTTCTGTGTGTGTGTCTCTATATGATCTCTGCAACTCGACTCAACATCATCTCATCCTTTTATATAAATCAACAACACGCTGTGACGTAATCACCCTGCAAAATCAATATTTGAATATTGAAGTATATTAAACAGTGTGCGCTTTATAATACCTTGCAGCTGTGTTTAAACTGTTACACTTCACACAAATAATGTTGCACTTCGTCAGAATATAAAGCAGGTGAAAGTGGCTTTAACCAGAATCCAGACTGAACTGTGACTTAACTCGAGGTTTTAACGGGAGAGTGGCGTTCCTGCATCCTCCGTCACCATGACAACCGCTGCATCAGCATCACTGTGCCTGCCAGTGAAGACAGGATGCTTCTGTATTATAGAGATGCTTCGTGGATCGGTCTCAGAGTCAGTGAGGAGTTTCTGTGACTGAGAAAGACCTAGAGATGCTCCTCATCATCCGGCTGAGGAATCCTCAAGTGTTCTGAAACTGTGTGTTTTATTATGCCGTGTCACAATTACAGTAAAAAAAGAAGTGTGTTGTTTGTGTCCCTGTAACTGAATGCTGATGCGGGCTATTTATGGAGAAACTAAACACTTTTCCTTTCATTTGACCCCTATTTAGTTACTTTAGCATCACTGAGATAGTATTGCAGTTTTATTAATAAATTACTGCTTACACACACACACACACACACACACATATATATATATATATATATATATATATATATATATATATATATATATATATATATATATATATATATATTTCTAAACTCAAATTGCAAAAACATTTTTAGAAAAAAAAACATTTTATTAAATTGCATTCAATTGATTTATTTTTCAGTTAAAATGTATGTTATTTCAAACAATATATTTTTTTAATGAATTTAGTTTACTATAAAAACTATGGTACTATTTTAATTAATGAACACATTTTTTTTAAGTGAAGCATTATTTAACATTTTTTGTTTAATATTCGAATGAAGGATATATTTCTTTCATGTAAAGTTAGTGAATGTGTGTTAAAGTGTCATGTATTTCAGCTTCATTACTCCAGTCTTCAGTCATTTCTGATTGTTATAAATGTTGAACACAGTTGTTCTGCTCAATGTTTGTGGAAACCCCTTTTTTTTGTAAAATGACATTTAAAACCATAAAGATTATTAAAAACCTTAACTGGTATCTAATAAAATTTTACAATGTCTTAAACTTCAATCATAACTACGTTGGACTTTTAGCTTGTGATTAAATTAAGCTCCTTTAGTTTCCAGATTATTATTTTTATATATAGTTTTATGCAGAAAGCTCAGTGGTGGGGTCCAGCCAGAACGCTTCGAGACACTTTTTAGGCCGTCAACAACTTTTTTTCTTGGTTTAATTTGTTTAAATGTATAAAATGCGCCTGCCTCTAGAAAATGAATCGTGCTTATTAACATAGCACTGACGAGTTAATCATATTTCAATAGAAAACAGGTCTAACGTTAGATAAAGATCCACCTTTTGAAAAGTGGAAAGAGAGCAGGCGGTCCTTCCAGCAGGCCTGTTTCTGACGGATCTCCAGCATGAAGACTTCTTCTTGACCCCGGTCACGTCACACTGATGAGATGTTAACGTGTTACTGTATTAAACATGACACGGGACGGGGAAGTGATTTATATCAAAGGACACTACGGCGTCTTCATTAGGCCTCGCTGTGAAGCATTCAGTCAATTATGAAACGGTTAGCTAGGAGTAACGGGGTTGATCTTTTAAGGCGTTAGAAGCTGATGCTGCAGACAGTTTAAAACCTTTCTCACTCTCTGCATCCTGGGATAGGATATAGATATATGTTTGGGTTTGAGTGCTTTGACTAGCATGAAAACATGGTTACTATCATCCCAGCGGCTCTATAGAGACATTCCTGGGAATCAGGGAGAATGATAGATTGCTTACAGAGGAAGACGAGGAAAAGCTTTTAAATGGAGATTTAGAGTCTCTTCAAAGCAGGCCGCGCTCCTCAGCTGTCAGCTTCATCTCAGTGCTGTGTAAGGCTCTGAATCTGTGTGTGTGTTACACGGCATTCACTTCTTTCCCATTAGTGTCCCGTGGGTTTATTATTATAAATGTTCTTATTTACAGACAGAAGGTTCCATATTAATGCACTGCTTTTTACTGTCAAAGAAAACATAAGAAGAGAACGAAATGCTACAAAACGGAGCCGGACTCGGAGGTAGGTGAAATAAATGTAAGGACGGGAGGAGAGTGTTGATGCTGGATGCTGAGACTCAGATGTTCCTCACGACAGGATCAGGAGGAGAAGACGAGACGTACGCTCTCAAGGTGAGCAGCGCTGAGAACTGTGTTTATGACTGAGTCTCCATGATGTGACGAAGGAGGATTAGTTCAGCGCTGTGATTGGCTGACAGCGGTGCTGGATGGTGATTGGCCGGTGATTTAGGCTTTTGCGATTCTCGGTGCAGCCTGCAGCCTGGTTTCCCAGAACTCAGCTTCACGTTCTCTATGGGTTTTGTGTTCAGAGTCTGGCCTCTTATGCATGAACAAAAACATTGTATCCTGAATTTGTCGTTTTACTTTAAGATACATTAAGCATTTTTTGCAAGAGATACGAGATTGTGAGAAACTTTCTCGTTATTTCACACACACACATACACACACACACACTCACACAGACACACACACACACACACACACACACACACACACACACACACACACACACACACACACACACACACACACACACACACACACACACACACACACACACATTAACACACACACACATTAACACACACACATTACACACACACACACACACACAGACAGACACACACACACACAGATGTATTCAATCACACACACAATAAATAACTGTTCCAAGTATTATGAAGTACTGTTTCTTCTACTCTGGATATCTCTATATTCTTGCTCATTACGTGGTTTATCTCCTCGCTCCGTCCCTCTGGATTAGGTTTGGCATGGACTGATGGACCTTTGGATTATCTTCTATACTCCTGGCCTCGTTCTGACCCGCCTCGTTACCGCTGCATCCCGGCTCCTCTCCTCAGCTCTGATACAATTATTACCACAAAGTTTCTCAATAGTACGAAGAAAGTTCCTGGTCATTACGAGATGTTAAGTCATTATGATGAGAAAGTTTCTCATTTCTGGAAAGTTTCTCATTATTATGAGAAAATAAGTCATTATTTTGAGAAAGTTTCTCATTATTTCGAGAGTTTCTCATTATTATGAGACATTAAGTCATTATTTTGAGAAAATAAGTCATTATTTCGAGAAAGTTTTTCATTACAAAACGTTAAGTCATTATTATGAGAAAGTTTCTCAATATAATGAGAAACTAAGTCATAATTATGAGAAAGCATCTTTATATTTTTTACTATATGTGCTTCCATAGGGTCTTGTTCCATTCACATAGTGATTTTTAACATTTCCAACTATTATTATATGTATTTTTTTTAGATAAGTGAACACCAGAGGGATAAAGAAAACCAAAACAAACTTTTGAGTGATCATTTATAATGACCATCCTTTCTTCTACTTTGATTACTAAAGGAGACTTTCAGTGCATCGCAGCCCTTCCACGTGTTGGTGATATCCCAGCCTCCACAGGTTGTTTTCTTTCCCCGAGGATGTGGATTGGAAATAGATTTCTGTTTTCACTAATGGCTTTTTAGTTGTAACTGCGGCAGCAATGCGCTGCATCAGCTTCTCTGCGTGCCGTCGCAGTACTCCACATCCCCGAGGAACCTGAGTCAGCTTTCTAGAAGGTCCGGCTCCTTCGCTTCTGACAGCAGATGCATGTGTGCAATTACACCGGCGAGCCTTTAGAACGCTTTCTGTTGCTTCGTTTGTTCAGAGCCCCCTAAACAAGAATGATAATAGATCATCTTGGCTGCTAGTAGGTTCCTTGTGTTACGTGCTCTCTCGAAAACACATAAATAATGTTGTCATACAATATGAATTATGATGTATTATTATAAACCAGCAGTAATGATGTCGTCCTGACCATTCCCCGTCCTCTCTCTCAGAAGTGATGTCTTGGTCAGTAACTGGACTTCATTAGACTGGGCTTCTTTTGGTGCTGATTTCCCTCATTATACATCTTTTCATTTGAATGAGATGACGGAGCACTCTATGAATCACTTATTTTATGAATAAAATACGGCTTCAACTGTAATACGGAGAAGATATGACTGTATTACAGTGAAGGATTTGCTGTTTCCCGTTTAGCCACAGCAGAGCCACAGCTAATGTACTTCAAACTTAATAGCGTTACTTATTCAGCAAACGTGGATCTGTTAGTCTTTATAACCTGTTCAGTAGTTAAAGTTTTTCTTTTTTGTGAACCATGGACAGGACTTCCAGTGTTGTTGTGTATTTTAAGAAGTCGATGGGACCCAGTACCTAACCCTGTGGTACACCATGACTGTTTAGGTGAACTGAATGTAGTTACCTTCTCCTAAAAATATTCCTGTGATGAGGCCAGGTGTGCAGAGGTTTAATAGAAGGATCTAGTGCTTAACTGTGGTGAAGGATAGAGATGAATAAGAGAGATGCTTTAGAGATACCTCTCACAATATGTTGGGCTTCAGTCACATTTCTGCTGAGTGAAAGCTTTTGAGAATTCAGATGTCTCATACAAGTGTCGAGGCTGTGAAGAAGACGCTGATTTCATTCATTTCATTATTCATTATGTTTTTTATTTTAAAGGGGACAATACACATTAATTAACATCAGAAAATAAGTGACAGATTTAGCCATTCAGGCTCCTGTCAGATCCACAAGTACACAAAGAACTAACAAACTTCACAGTGATGATATGAGTTAGACCCTTTTTAACCAGTTAGTAACCTTAACCATTTCTACCGATATTTATTTTTTTACTTTTAACATGCAAGAATATATACTTCATGACAATCTAAAGCAGGTGCGCAAACATCAGGCAAATCCTTCATATACAAAATCAATAACTATATAAATGACTATAATATAAATAACTATAATAAATGTGTGTGTGTGTGTGATGTGTGTGTGTGTGTGTGTGTGTGTGTGTGTGTGATGTGTGTGTGTGTGTGTGTGATGTGTGTGTGTGTGTGTGTGTGTGTGTGTGTGTGTGTGTGTGTGTGTGTGTGTGTGTGTGTGTGTGTGTGTGTGTGTGTGTGTGTGTGTCTCTGTGTGTGTGTGTTTCTGTGTGTGTGTGTGTGTGTGTCTGTGTGTGTGTGTGTGTCTGTGTGTGTGTGTGTGTGTGTGTGTGTCTGTGTGTGTGTGTGTGTCTGTGTGTGTGTGTGTGTGTCTGTGTGTGTGTGTGTGTGTGTGTGTGTGTGTGTGTGTGTGTGTGTGTGTGTGTGTGTGTGTGTGTGTGTGTGTGTGTGTGTGTGTGTGTGTGTGTGTGTGTGTGTGTGTGTGTGTGTGTGTGTGTGTGTGTGTGTGTGTGTGTGTGTGTGTGTGTGTGTGTGTGTGTGTGTGTGTGTGTGTGTGTGTGTGTGTGTGTGTCTGTGTGTGTCTGTGTGTGTGTGTGTGTGTGTGTGTGTGTGTGTGTGTGTGTGTGTGTGTGTGTGTGTGTGTGTGATAGTCTGTGAGAAATGGCTAGAAAGGATTAGGTTGAAGGGGGCAGCTGATAGCACGGCTGGAGAGAAGACAATTAGAGAGCTGTAGCTCAGGGAGTGAAACGTTTCATACGTGTGGCCGGTGTTTGTGAGACTGTGGGGCTGAGAATTGACTCTTTATGGATGTTGTCTGTAAAAAAGTGGCCATTAGCTGCTATAGACAGGGTGGAGGAGGGCAGAGGTGAATGTCTTCTACAGTTTATGAGTGTCTGAAGTGCTGTTGCTCTTGAGATAGTTGACGCGGGGACCTTGGCAGATAAAGAAGAGAGCAGTGATACCTGCTCGGGATAGCAGGGTGTTTTAACAAGCAGCGATGTTTCGTTTGGTTTGATGTCAGGGGTTCGAGGGTGGCCTGAACGAGAGCACAGATGTTGTCTAGACAGTATGTTAAAGTGGTGCACAGCATTACTTGCATTTGACGTTTGAGAAAATGTAAGAAAATCTTTGACATTTTACTTTAATACTTATTTATCATCATCTTGGTTCCTTTGTTCCAGACTAGCTCCGTGAAGGTCTGGATCAAAGGTTAAATGTTTGCATTTCTTGCGTTGTGCTCTGACTGCACAAAGAGTACAATAATACACAACTATTACAGGCAGAGAAAACACCCCAAACTCTCCCGCATGCACATGAGAGTCAGAGACTTATATCAGAAGGAGTTCATCCGTCATCAGTCCCTCTATTATTTCTGAGAATGAGCTACACTCTCACACCATGCCCACCCTCTGGATGTAGGGCTTGCCGGTTTAATAAGTATTTTCACTGTGTCAAGATGCTGTCTTTAAGAGGGGAAGAACCCAAATGGTGTTCTAATAGCCACATAGTTCCCAAAAAATGTAATACTGCTGAGCGAGAACATGTACAGAGTCTCAACTATTTGCTTCTGTTGGCTTTCTATGATAAACCCCCAGCTGTGTTTGTCAGGACTACAGTACAACAGATCCTTCAATCTCCCACTGGATCACGATCTCTCTGTACATCCAAAAGAACACAAATGTGCAATCACTTCTTAAAATCACACGCATGATAAAAGTGTAAATATGCAGTAAGTCACATTGATTCACGCATTTACACCGTGAGAATTTCACAAGGTGTTCTGATTTTGTGATTGTACATGTGGCACAGCTTAGAGAAACAGCTTTTACTGGAGAATTGTTACCATTAAAATTGCAATTATTATGTGTGGGGTCTAAAGTAATACTGGGGTGCCACTTTAGATGAAACCTGCCAGAAGTTTTTTTTTTTTGGCTTGTTTTTGCTTTTTTGGTGAAATATCTCTTTAAGCTAGGAATGCCTCATTTATCACCACTGCTATCTCCTTTTGTATGATCAGTGCTGGGTTGTCCGTCTGGATTCCCGCAGGCTGTTATTAGTGTCCCGTCACGCTGGGCTTGTTCTTGTGCCGCTGTGATTAGTGTCTCCAGCTGCTAGACTTTCCCAGTGTCAAGCACCTCTGTTTTTGGCAGTCCTGCTGCATGCGTAGTTATGAAGAATATGGGGGCTGAAAGTTTAACGGGATGTCTTTTCTATTATTTTGTACTGATCTTCATTGTGTGTCATGACATTACTGCCTGATTCAACACAGCATCATCTATTAGGTTCAGTCTTTCTGAAGATTCAGCGTCAGACTGTGTTTTGTTTGTAGCCAAATCTGTGGTAAAATTAAGTTCTACTTCTAACTTCTACTGCGGAGGCGGGGTTTATCCACTTAATAAGTGTTTATTACACTTATATCAAAACATCAAGAGAATCTCATGAGTAACGTTTTGAAAATGTTGAATGTGTCAGCAGTTTCTTTCTGTGAAAGACTGTCTAGAATTAAAATACAGCATCTGCAATTACATTTTTCAAGCGTTTAGGGTCATCACCGAGGCATTGCAAACCCTTTTTTTTTGAAAGACAGCATTACACGAACCCATCCATCATGTTACATCACCCATGGTTCAGAGAAGCAAAACAGGGAATGTGAGATTGAGTTTCATGGACAGATGATGACAGACAGTGAGGACATTCATCTTCAGTCACGGCCCACAGAACTAATTGGATTCTCCCGGTTTCTCTTCAAAAACTCATGGCAACACCAGACAGTAGAGGTGGACTTCAATTCATCATGACGAATTATCTCGACTCATTAGAGCCCGAGTCATTAGTGAGACTACCCAATTAAGTGAAAGAACAACGCCATGAAAGAAATACAGACTCTCTCTCCTCTTCTTTGTTTTGATAAAAACTGCTGCCATGGCAACGGAGGCTAGTAAATGCACAGGGGAGGGCGATAAAACCTCAAACAGCTGATACTGTCACTTCATTCAGGATCGCTATCAGCTAATAGCATGCCGGTAACAGGTTTGAGTTGTTTTAAACTAAACATGCAAGAGCGACTCGATGAAAAAGATATAAATGTTAATACAAGACTTGTTACATATGCATATGCATACAATACCAAAGCCTAACATAACAAGTGCTCAAGAAAAATCCACAAAAGGCAGGTGGGATGCACAAACAATGTTAATCGATCAGTGAGGGACTATATTAACTCACTTAAGGTGAAGGGACACAATCAAGAGGAGACAGAAACCAGGTCAAAGACCACACGAGGGGTGTGACGTCACTCTGCTGCTGGTGCTTCGCTAAGAATCTGTTTGATCAGATGTTAAATAACCTGTTTGTTAATTAATAATAATAATAATAATAATAATAATAATAATAATGTCCAGAAGCCTATGCAGATGCACGAAGAGATGCACGTGGCATTCTAGAGCATTTTGGACAAAAAGAACAAAAAAATCCAGAAGATAAAGACTGAAAATGCATGTTATTGCTTTCAGTGAATAATAATAATAATAATAATAATAATAAT
Organism: Puntigrus tetrazona; assembly: GCF_018831695.1. Taxonomy (NCBI): domain Eukaryota; kingdom Metazoa; phylum Chordata; class Actinopteri; order Cypriniformes; family Cyprinidae; genus Puntigrus; species Puntigrus tetrazona. Next base: position 6,506,339 of record NC_056722.1, on the reverse strand, counting down.
AATAATAATAATACATAATTATACATTGAAATATTGTTTAGGTATGATTCGGTTGTGATGCAGTGACATTCACGCGCTGGATGTGTTCTAGTGAAGACCTAGTTCTGGTTTCGGGAGCCTCGAGCTGTTCGTGCGCGCTAGTATCGCGTGCTGCTGTTTTTCTCCAGTGGAAATCATTTGATTGTTGCGCGAGCGCGGACCGACACACACACACACACGCACGCACGCACGCACGCACGCACGCACACACACTCCGTCCAGCTCCGGCATGCTCGGGCTTCTGCTGTGAAGCTTTGCTGCTATGAAAGCTCGGTGCTGACAGCTTCGAGTCGGTGCAGGATGCCGGAGCGAGGGACGCGGCGTGGAGCGGTGCTGCTGACGCTGTGCGCGCTGCTCGAGGTGAGTCTTTCTCACGCGTTACTCCGTTATTACGAGCTGATTCCTGCCGTAGCGGTGTGTGATGCGGCGCTGCTTCAGCCTTTGTCTCGGTCCTCTCCTCCTGTAAACACCACCGTGCTGCTCGGAGGCTTTCGGCCGCCCGGATGGTGTTTAGAAATGTTTAATGGGTTGTTTAACTCCTAGCTGATGAAATCTGACGTGTGTGTTGTGTATTTAGTTGTGTATAATGATTAGCGTGCGCGCGCGTGTGTGTGTGTGTGTGTGTGTGTGTGTGTGTGTGTGTGCTCGCATCATGATTTCACTGTTGGATTATCACAGGCCTGTATGTTCATAAAAACCCCTTTAAAGGAATCATGGGTGGCTAAATGTCAGTTAGAAATATTTGAGTTATTTATTCATTTCTGTGCTCCAGGACACTTCACATGTTAAAGAGAGTGCATATGTTATCATTATTGTTATTATTATTATTATACTAAATCTATCCATGCATTCCTTTTAAAAATGCACATGTTTCATATCTGTATTTGTTTTAAACGGATAGGTTAGGTTTAGCGCTGATCCTGTTTGGTGTTTGTTTCATTTATTTACTGTACACTCATCTGATTGAATGTTTCTCTCTCTGTTAAGCGTTTTGCTACGGGTTGCCCGTTTCGTTTCCAAATAACTTTCCAACCTTTGATATGTACAGCATTTACATTTCAAAGGCTTTCTCGAAGCCTCATCCGAGCTCCTTACTGTACGGCAGCTACGGTAATGCTGTTTCACCTCATCACTGCCATCATTAAACAGGCCTGTCAGAGAAGAGAGACGCTTAGACGGGGATAAATCAATATGCCAGCTTATTCTCTCATAAACAGTAGCATAACATCAATTAAATCCAGACAGGTAGTGTTGATGCTAAAGCCCTGATTCTCTAGACATGCGTGCATGTGGTTTCTCAGTAATGATGTGCTTGTTAGAGCATGGGACGCGTTCAGATTCATCTGCATGCACTGTATGATCTGTACAAGGCACTCCGAGCATCGCTCTCACTTTATTTGTTCTTGTATTACAGTCTTATGACTTTTTAGTCGAGCTGAAGGTTGTGTAAAAGAATAAACTTTTGATGCTCTGAAATGTGAAACTTGCTTGTAGTTATCCAGGTGTGTAAGGTCAGGACATATTTATGTTTTATATTTTCACATTATTTGAGGGCCATTTGGACTTTAAAATTCGTTCGTTACGCCACAGGGCCATGAAATGGTGTACTGAAGGCCAAAGGGTGTTGCCTGAGAGAAGCATTGTTTAAAATAGAAAAGTGTACACTAAAAACTAGCTGTGGTTGCCAGAGTTTCAGCAAAATGTTAGTTGGGGACATGCCAAAAAAAACTCTAAATGTTGCATTTTACTGTAAAATCACACAATAAAGAATTAGTTCTATCAGAGGTAGTTTTTTTATAGTAGTATTTTTTAACCTTATTTTACCATTAAAACTAGGGTTACACAGTATTATCTGAACATCAGAATCGGCTGATAATGTAAACATTGGCATATGTTCAGATAGGTATGTTCAGTCTAAATAGTTGCAAATGAGCTGCAAATGTTAAATCTTTAAATAAAACGTTTAGGTTACCAGTGCATCTGACCCCAAAAAAGTGTAATAGTAACAAATACGTTTATGTTAAACAAAACTAAAATATTATATTTTATTTAATTTCATTTGTTTAGAATCTCTGCACAGGAGAGACTTATATATATTTATATATATCGGTAATATATCGGTATCGGCTATCTACAAAAATCATTTTATGAGATATCGGCTAAGATCCAATATCGTGCATCCCTAATTAAAACCAGTTCATTTTTTTTAAACCTTTCCCTTCTATTTAACCTTAAAGGAGTGACCGTTCTGATTATCCTCTAAGGAGAAGCGTGGAGTCAGTTCTGCTCATATCCAGCATGCCGCTCTTTACTCACATCGATTCCCATCACCGCCTTTAGTGACATTGAGCAAAGGCATTAGCTGCAGACTGCGGGATCAGTCAGAAGTTGACAGAAAACAGCAGGGAGTTTAATTCGGCCTTTTGTGTGGCTTGTAGCATTGATACGGGGATTTGCTCACTTGGTCCTGTGAATCTATATTTACCAGAGACAAAGGTTTCAGCCTAATGCCCCGCTCCGGTGTTAAACGTGGTCTCAGCGTCTGGACAGATGTGAGTCGAGGAGCCGCCGGCCGTAATAGAGCAGCTCTGCTGAGATTCATTCTAACTAGGAAAGAACCTGCTGGAACCAATGGGTTGCTTGCATCATTTTTTGATTTCAGATTATCCTAAATCTGACTCATATTTAAAGGTGTAGTATTATGTTAATATTATAGAAAGACCATCATGTATTTGGTGTAGTGCAGTTTATGTGGTTTAAGGTTCCAAAAACAGATTATTTTCCAGATACTGTACATTATTGTTTCTCCTCTAAACCTGAAATGGATCCATTTGTACAAAGCTCATCGTTTTGAAAAGTGAGGTGTGCTCTGATTGGCTCTCAGTGTGCTCTCAGTGTGTTGTGATTGGTCGAATACCTGAAGCGTCTGATGGAAATGATAAGCCCTTACCATAACATGACGTGATCACACAAATCAATAAAAGCCATTACAAACGAGCCGTTTTGTTGCATCCAGTGATTATCCAGACTCTTTTCACGTGTTGACAGCAAGCACTGCTCACAAATCACAGTTGAACAGTTAATGACAGATTCTTAAAAATAATAAAATGTACTTATGAGTCAGAAGCTCCAGACTGTTCTTGTAGAGATAGAATCAGTCTCTTTCTAGTCTCTGTTACAGTCAACATTCAGGAATCAGTTCTCTCTCTAATATCTGTGTTCCTCTGTTCTGAACAGAGTTATAAACACAACTTAACACTGATTTCTAGTCGTGTTCTCTTTTAGAAACACAAAGTAGTTTCAGTTTCACTATGAAACCCAGCGTCTCCAGAACATGGCGCCCTCAGCAACACTACACACAGAATAATAGCTCCGCCTTCTTTCTTTGAGAAAACCTTTGGGCGGAGTTATGCAAATACACCACTCTTCCATTCTTCCAAAGCATGCTCTGGTACCAAGTCTGTAATAAAAATGTGATTTTTAAAGACAAATATATTGAGTGAAACATGTTTACTATTATTAAGGAAATACTAAGAATTGGTAAAGAAATCCGTGGATTTTCACTGGTATTGCCACCGAATACAGAAATGTGGCAACACTAATGTATATATATATATATATATATATATAAAAAATGAATAATGACCACAGAAGTGAGCTGGCCTTGTCTTATCACCAAAATAAAATGATCTGGAATTTTATTGCATTGATGCTTAGAAAAAGTCTGTTGTAGAAATAGCCCAGTTCTATAATTGTTTACGTGATCATTTTTTCCTTCAACCCTGATTCTACAAGAGAGTGTAAAACATGACAGCCATAGAGGAGGTGTATATAAGTTATTAAATGGAGGAGTTCTGTCTCTGACCCATTAACTAAAGCCAGCCAGTCAGCGGATGTGTTGACAGCCTGACTGTTTCCGTCTGTCCGTGGGCGAAGCGTCTGAGAGGATCTGGAGTTTCTAGCCTCTACATTAACTGCAACCATTTCCAACTGATGCTTCTTCAGAGCGGAGAGGAGTCCTGTTATGATTGCTGAGGACACAATCTCACAGGATACTGGAAACCGCTGGAACTGTTTATTCCAGTCCAGATATCTGTGTGTTGAATGGCGCTGGTCCCTCTGCGGGAACTAACATCGTGTCTCTAAACAAAACACGCAACTCCTGCCCTGAACGCCTGCTCACGAACAGCTTCTGCTTCTTCTGGTAGATTTCCCCGGTGAGAAGAGCTGGAGATTTGATTGGATTTAGCCTTAAAGCTACTATCATTATGCGGCCGTGTATAAGCACTCTCGGGAGAAGGCTGCAGTCTTAGTCATGGCTCGCTGACGCCTTAAATTGTGACCTTTCGGATTCCGAACAGAGATTTCTGCTAATTATGGACCTTAGAGATCAGCTTTATTTTTTTCTTCACGCGTAGTGGAATAATGCGTGTCATTTAGCACACTATGACCAAGACTTTATTTTTATCCGGGAAATATTTCGCAGGTCTGCTGACGCTCTTGATCTGACGTCAACATTTATAGCAGTGTTTGGGAGAAAGTGAATGTAAAACACTTGACTTTCAAAACTTAGGGAACGCTTGTTAACATACACCTCATTGATACTTATAAAGCACATATTAATGTCAGCGTATTCTAGATCTAAACCCAATGCCTAAACAGAAATATTACTTATTAAGTGTAGTTTATTGTACATTACTCAGTAGTCTTTGCTATTAAGTCAGTATAGTTTATTGAAGGAAGACACTTAAAATGTACGCTGCAGTCCATGCTTTTTTTGATCGAAAATGATCCGAAATCAATATTTGAGTAAATATATACAAGATTTGCAGGAAAAATAATGAGCAATTTTGGGTTAATATGAAATTTGAGATTGGACTGTACAGAAATGAAACTCTACACACTATATAGACAGTCACGCAATGATAATGTTGTTAATATTAACAGATTGAGAACAAAGTATAACAAAAATAATTTGCACGGTTTGATGTGATATGAGTTGATTAACTAATCGTTAGATTTAATCACCATTAATGCTTTTTCCTCAGTAGGTCAGACTTTTACTTGTTCTGATGATAAGATCTGGGATTTGTCACCCTGAGGAGAGGACCTCCTCTACACCTGACACAGGAAACTAAACCTTAGAGAACTGGACACAACTGATTGCCACATATTTTAAATAAAAGTCCATTAGCAACATTTCTAATGCCTTACGAGCTATGAGCCTGACATATTTAAATAGCAAAATTAATTGCCACATTTGCATTTTCTTTTAAATCCACAGCAAATGCTTTGATCAACAGAGGTAATCAATAAAGACAGCTAAAACACAGCTAAATCTCGACATAACAAGCGCCGTTTTCTCGTGATCTCTTTATTTTTCAGGTTTTTTTTGCATGTATGAAATTAGCTTTTTCCCTTAATTATCCTCTTTATAAGTTCCTTTCAGTTCAGTGTTTCTTCGTCCGGTCTGTTGTGAATTGGATTATTAATCATGGATTCTTGTTAATTCTTCATCTTCGTGTGCTCCTCTTCATACCGTAGCATTAGAATTAACATCCAGACAAGTATATGTGAGGTGTTGAAGTGAGTGTTTCATGCATGCTTTTTTAAAATGTATTGTTACTGTATTTTGACGGCATGCGCTCTTCTGCGTTGAATGCTGTGAGTGTCTGGTCAGTCGGTGTTGTTGAGGACACTAATGAAAGCCCTGGTCTGACTCCTGGGGTTAACTGGTCGTCTCTGACCTTTGTCTGGCAGTCAGATCTCTCTCGATGTTTGCTTTTTGGATAATTCCTCCCACACGCATCCAAGCCCTTCTTCAGTCTTTTGTCATTCACTGTCAGACATACTGTAGGCAGACTTTTGACTGTAGTTTAGCTTTTCCTTCAGGATCTGTTCAGGAGATGAAACCGTGTATATCACGTCAGCGCTGATCTACTGTCATCAACAAAGGGCTTGGCAGGACACAAATGCTCCTGTATTTATTCATCTCTCTTCATTATTCTCCTGATCAGCTCTTCTCATAAGTGCATGAATGTTGATTTAAGCTTAACGTGGAGCATTTTTCATTCATTTAAGGTAGAAAATAGACCTCGAGATCGCTGTGTTAGCGGCTAAGAGCGTCCCAAAACATTTGTCAGACGAATTCAGTTGGACATGTAAGACACGGTTTGGTTTCTCGTGTATATTCATCACAGACTCGATTGCTTGGCAAACACTCATCTCAGTGCAGTAAACTTTGACTTTGCTGCTGTTCTCAGTATTAGTCATTACATGACTAACGCCTGCTGTGGAAAATAGCCTTGTTTCGCTTTCTTGATGTTTGTTTACTGGCACTTACCACAAAATAGGTCTGAAACCTTTTTGTTAAATATTGCAGCTTTTGAGCAACAAATGCCTATTTGCAGCGTCACAGTAATTGTCTCAGAGTGCATTGGGTTTGTTTTCCTGTTTCTCTTTTAAAGCCAGAAGCGACAACGGCAAGGAACCAGTTCTCCTCTGACCGGATGACCAGCACTTGAGACTCCAGTTCAGTTTTAAACACAGCTATGTCAGATTGTGCACAGGACTTTTGTGTTTGTTTGTTTGTTTGTGTGTGTGTGTGTGTGTGTGTCTGGTTCCGGTGATCTGTCCACCTTCATCATTGTTCTGGTCATATCTGATCTAGATATGAACTGAGAACACCATAAAAAAGAAACAGACTAATGTTAGAGTAGATGCCATTCTTTTTATGATGTCACAAGTATATTGTGTTTTATGAGGATTATTCCCGGTTCAGGCTGATCTAATTAATGCAGCCTAACAATCCTTTAACGGATTTGAATAATATAAGTGTGTTGGTGTGTTATGTGTAGGCTAGGTTAAAAAGATGTGTCTTTAATCTAGATTTAAACTGGCAGAGTGTGTCTGCCTCCCGAACAGAGTTAGGGAGATTGTTCCAGAGTTTAGGTGCTGGATAGGAAGAGGATCTGGCGCCCGCAGTTGATTTTGATGTTCTAGGTATTATCAAATGACCAGAGTTTTGAGAACGCAGCGGACGTGCAGGACTATAATGTGATAAGAGCTCGCTCAAGTATTGAGGAGCTAAACCATTCAGGGCTTTATAGGTAATTAATAAGATTTTAAAATCTATTCGATGTTTGATAGGGAGCCAGTGCAGTGTTGACAGAACTGGGCTAATATGATCATACTTCCTAGTTCTAGTAAGGACTCTGGCTGAAGTTTGTTTATCAAGCGTGAAGAACAACCACCCAATAAAACATTACAATAATGTAACCTCGAGGTCATAAACGCATGAATTAATATTTCTGCATTAACATTGAGAGCATATGTCACAATTTAGATATGTCTTTGAGATGTTTTACAGATCCTAGAAACATGGTTTTTGAAGGAAACCATGGTGTGTCAAACATCAGACCTAGGTTCCTGATGAAGAAGAATTAACAGAGAAGTCATCAAGTGTTAGAGAGTGATCTGGATCAGTGCGTGTGGGCTTTAAGGAGTGATAACTAGCACCTGTTTTTTTTTTTTTTTTATTTAGCAAGTTTTTTTTTCCGTTTTTGTTCCAACATTGAAAAGCTACTAATGAAAGTGCATGGAAGGCTGATGTGTGTATCTCACACGTGTGTATGGTTCTCCTGTGTGTTAGTGGTGTGTCTGAGGTGTTTGACGGCTGTACTGATTGTTGAAGCCTCCTTCAGTCGATGAGTCCAGTGTAACGGGAGTCTGCTGTTCATGAAGAAACTCAATCTAAAGCCTGATAAAACACAAACTAACTGTTCCTCGGAGATTCAAGACAGCGTGCTTGATAACACACCCTTCAAAGGATTGAAATTAGTAGCATTTACAAACTTTGTTGTATTTCTGTCTCTTATGTTGCAGACAGTGAAAGAAATTAAATCAACTGGAAACCTGCACAATAAATAGATATTATTAAAAAAGTTATTTAGATGGCTCTTGTATGATATTACTGACGTGTTCTGTGCTGTTATGTTTTGTTCTCTCAACTACTGATTGCTTTGCTTCTCAATCTGTGAAATATTGTTAGTCCAGTCTCCTAGAAAGTTTAAAGTGATTTTTTTTATGTTTTTGACTTCTCTTCTGTTCATGTAAGAGAGGTCTTCGTGTAGTTGATTAAAAAAAAAGAATACAGTAAAAACTGTGAAATATTATTACACTTTAAATCATCTGTTTTCTCTGTGAATGTGTGTTAAAGTGTGATTTAAAGTGATTTTCATCATCATTCCTCCAGTCTTCAGTGTCACATGATCTTCAGAAATCAGAATAATATACTGATTTACTGATCAACAAACATTTCTGATTATTATCAGTGTTGAACACAGTTGTGCTGCTCAGTATTTCTGAGGAAACTCATTGAAGTCTGTGTAAAGTCACTGTCCCCAGCGTTTAAGGGCTTGTTTTTTAAACCTTATTTTATTTACTTCACAGTATTTTCTTTATCACTGATATTTTTTCTGTGGTGTCACAACACACGTTTAATATTGGCTTTACACTGACCCTATATTGTAATGTATTTATTATATGTATCATATATTATGCCTTATTATATCATATATGATATCAGCATGAATAATATTACTATATACTGTATTTCATTACAAAAAAAACTACAACAACAAAATCTTAGTAATAATACATTTGTAACATTTTAGTCTAGACATAATTTACAATTGTACAATAAATCTATAATTAAGTTGAATGCATGTAATAATTTATATTTCCCTTTTAATATAAATATATATGTTTATTTTTGTTGCAGTGCATAGAAGCAAAGAAGTACTGCTGGTATTTTGAAGGAGGATACCCCATCTATTTCATGTAAGTACAGTCACTTTTATTCATCTTTCGTCATCTACATACACTATTTCTTTCTTAATGTCTCTTATTTTATAACCTCTAACATTCATCATGTGTTTGTGGTGAGCCTCGGATCGGTCATTCGGATTCAAGCTGGGTTATCAGAGCAGGCTTTATTCAGAGCAGCACATGAAAGATATGAAGTCTGGATGATCCAGCAGTGGGCGGAGTCACAGAGAGCAGGACTGACTGAAGGCAGCGCTGCTTTTGTTTCTTAAATAAGTTAAAAACATATCGTGGTGTTTTTAATGTTCACCACCAAGCGATCCATTTAGTTTCTTAGTTTGTCTTTAACCAGGCTAAAAAACATATCGAGATTAAAATCTCTTTTGCGAGTGTGACCTGGCCAAGAAAAGCAGCGAGAAATAACACATAACACATACATCATCATCATCGTCATCATCATCATCATCATCATCATCATCATCATCACACGACTCACATCAAACATCACCGCAATATACCTCTACTGTTAGAAGTATCTTAAATTCATGTCATGATTAATAAAAGTAGATTATTTCAAGTGTGCTTCACAAAATATGTTTTTTTTCAGGCTTATATTTTATTATAGTATATAAATTTTTTATATTTATTGAATTTGAATTTATGTATATTTTAGTTAGTTAGTGAATGGATTGGTCTTGTCACTTAGAAGAGACACCCATAGGCTATTTTTATATGAATAAAATCAACATTATAACCAAATAACCAATCATTTTATTCATGACTGATAAATTAAAATCTTTCCTGAGAGCCTGATTTACAAAAAACAAAGTTTCTGTTTCTTTATAAGAAAGAGTTCAGTATTCCACTGAAAGAATGAATCTTCATCGATCTTTCCATCGGTTCTGATCAGAAAAGTCTTTATCATATCTCATCGATTTATTACATCCCTCCTGATAAAAAGTATTCATTTCTTTAAAACGTTTACTAACTACTAAATACATAAAACGATTTCACGATCAGATATCCTGCATCCAAAAAATATTTACTAAATACATTTTACAAAGAAATAAATGAATGCTTGCATGCCTTTTTGCCATCATCATCATCATCATCATCATCATCATCATCATCATCATCATCATCTCTCGTCGTTACAGAAGAGTGTTTTAATGTTTTCATGCTATTTTTAACATCAGTCTGAAGGACCAGTCAGAAATGAAGGCACGTGTAGAGAAATCAGAATTCATGTTCCTTGTCCTAACCCTGAGGTCCTCCTTAAGATCTTAAGCGTGAAGCAGTCTTCCTGATGTTCCCAGGTGTTTCTGATGATGATCAGCACATCAAGGCCGTCTTTCCATAGACTTCAATCCTATCTCCCTGTTTAATATTTCATGCCGTTGTAGAGTGGACTGTCATCATCTTTTTATCACATGTGGCGTGTCACTTTTCAAATATAGATCACACGTTCTCTTTGAGCGGCTGTAAATATCGACATGGCCTTCTTTTATCATTTATGGAGCCGTTGCACGTTTCATAGACGATCCCGTGTACATTAGAGATCAGACCGTGCAGTGCTACGAGCTCGAGGTTGATCAGACACTTCTCTGTCCTTCTCTGTCCTTCACAACCAAGACTGCGGTTACTTCTCATCTAAACGTGCATCGAGCTGCATGTAGTGTGCGTTTGACAATACAGCGTTTAACTTTCTATTATATCGTGTTTTCTAAAGAGAACTTTATATCAGGTGGCCTTAAGTACTTGCATCAAAAAAGGTTTTTTAATGTTTGAAAGCAAGGGAAAAAAATGCACCATTAACATTGTTGAATGCACAGCTATGCATTATTCCTGTTATACCACGGTCGGGTGTAATCGCTTAATGATGTTTGCATTGTAATATTTGACAGGAAATGACATCATTGAGTGTTATTTTAAATGAGGACAGTGGTAGCAGTTAGATGAACATGCAGAGAGTCTGGGTTTTATTAGCCTGTATAATACATCAAATGAAAAAAGCAAGCTAGTGTTTTTTTTGTGCCTTTTTTGCTTTTTGTTAATTGTATAATAAATAAAAAGAAAGCTAATTGATAGAATACAAAAGCTAGTATACTGTATTCGATAATAGCATCTTCTGTTCTCGTCCACAGACAATATAAAGACGAAAGAGGGTTTTTCAGCAGCTTACACACATTTTCTAAACTTCACACACAGAACCGTTCACTAAATGCATCACATCTCTGGTAAAATGAAGCCCTGTATTCAAAAGATCACAAACACGTCTTAAAGAAGACCTTCTATTCCTGTTAGATGCTTCAAGCAGTGCTTCACACCTCAGTATCTGAAGGATGTGTCTGAAGCTGGTCGCTCTTTACATCAAAGGCCAGCGACGTTTAAAGAGTGCTGGTAATTAGGACCTTCAGTTACAGATGTTCTGTGGAAAGGTCATCTTCAACCGATAATTATCTGCTTCAGCATCCATAGTGACAGCAGTATTTACCCAGCATGCCGATGGGTCACAAGAACAGGATTTTATATCACGCCGTCACAAACAAGATCACGTGTTTGTCTGCGTGTGTTTAAGTCTGCTGAGTACAAGCTGCGTTTATTCACTCGTTCGTTTACGTTTTTAAACGTTTTGTATGATAACTATTTTATTGATATATTTGATATTTGAAATACTTAAGGAGGTTTGCACTTTAAACATCCTGTGTCATATTTGGCATTAGAAATAAAGTCAGGAGTGGATTTGAGGACATGAGGGTTTCTACATGACGCTGGAATTCATGTTTTGGTGTTGAACTGTTTTTTTTTTCAAACTCTTTTGGATGAATGGGTTCTTAACGTCTTAATCAAAGCAATGCAAACCCCATCCATCAACATCACAGCTGAAGCGCCGGAGCGGGACTCAGACACACTGACCTGTCACTCATCTGCTTCAAGCTCCGCTGGACCACAGCTAAACTCTGATTGAGAGAGATCTCCACATCAGACACTCACAAGAAGAGGGAGGTTATCTACATGAAGTGTTGAAGGAATTGATCAAAAATGAACAACAGCTAAAAATGTGTTCACAAGATCAGGACGAGTTTGTCTCAGAAGTGAATGGGTGCCGTCAGAACGAGAGTCTGATAAAAACATCAGAATAATCCACAGCTCTCAGTCCTTCGGTGAACATCTGGAGAAGACAGAAGATCAAACTAATCCAGCGTTAAGATGTTTTTAACTCAAATCCATAATAAATCTGAATCAGGAGAGAAATCTGCAGGAAGAGTTATCATACATCATGGACTCTTTCATGGATTTTTAAAGCATCTTAACGCTGGATTAGTCTGATCTTCTGTCTCCTCCAGATGTTCACTGATGCTGTGGATTATTCTGATGTTTTTATCAGACTCTCGTTCTGACGGCACCCATTCACCTCCATTACTGAGACAGATTCCTCCAGATCTGATGAAGAATTGTCAGTTTTTGCTGAGCTGTACTGAATGTGTGTGTGTTGGTGGGTTTACATCCAGACGTGTGTTTGGTTTTACTGTGAGAGAAAGGACGCCTCGTGATGGAGCTGGGTTTGTGTCGTTGTCCTGGAGGACTGAGAGATCATCTGTCATGGTTTCCACGGACTCCTTATCCTTATATTATTATGTACAGAGGTTCATCCGTTGTCTGCTCGTCCACATCAGATGGTCAGTGTTTTTGTGTTCATTTTCAGCAGTAAACATGTTTCAGTTCATTTCAATGTACTTTTTTTCTTTCAGGGCTGCAAAAACTTGTGGCATGCAGCCAACGTACAGAAAATACTAAATTATTATATTTCTCTTCGTCATATCCACTCATTAGTCAAAGGCTCCTGAGATTTCCTCATCTATAAAGATCCAACACTGTAAAGATGATTTTACCCGAATGGCAAATTAAAGATTAAAGTAGATTTTACAAAAGAAAAAAAGTTTTATTTAATCCAACATATTCCTTGATGAAACACCAGGTCTGAATGCGTTCACTCCTCTCTGGTGTAGTGCACTCACCTGCTGCACACTATGTAGTGAACGAGTGAGTGCTTTCACACGCATGCAGGATTGAATGTGATGTGTGTTCGCCTGGCTCGAGATCAAGCTTTGACTTTGAGATCGTAGACGGTGTTTGCTTGAGCGCGTTCGTCAAACAGGCTTAATGCAAAGCATTTCCAGCTCCTTTGAGGGCTTCTCGAGGGAGCTGTGTGATGCAATCACGGGCGTAGAAGCAATCTGACAGGAAGTGCCTCCCTTTTCAGCAATTCCTTTCTTTTTGTTCTCTCCCGAGGGATAGTAGTCACAATAATCGGTTCCACCCAGCCTTGACGCTCTGCAGTAGAGTTGTCAAAAAAATTAATTTTGAATATTCATCAAATATTCCGCTTTAGAATGCAAAAACGTTTCATTGTAATTTCAGGTGTGCCTCGTGCACAAAAACGTGATGTAAGTGTCGTTGCATTTGGATGCCTTTGGTAGCCTCTCCAGTTCTTTATTTCAGATACTGTGGAAAACGAGAGCAAAACATATTTACAGCATTTTCTAGAGAGACATCTATCACGGCTGCACTCAGAGACGCATGTTCAGAACGTCATGTAAAATTAATTAAGTTCAACTTGTCAGGTTTTTAAACGAAGAAGTAGCCTACTTTTTCTCAGTGGTTTTCTGTATTAAAAAAGCATTAGTCATATATGGTTCATAAACATTGTGCAGGTTTTCTGGAGAAGCAGGGTTCCTCGCTCCGGTCCACATGCACGAGCTCTCAGACTCTCCAAAGATGAACTGGTCCAGGCTGGTTTTCTCCTCCTGAGTCAAGAGCCTTTTCCCTGTTGATTATTTTAAGTATCCTTAAGGCCCAGATGCTCCTCCTGAGGGGCCCTTGTTCTCAAGCAGTGGTCCCCTGGATCCATCACTGGCTATTCTGTGGCCCGTAGTGTCCACTAGAGGAAGGGAACATCTCGGACCTTCGGATCCTTTGAGTTTGTGTGATGGTTCTCCAGGGGATTGCTGTAAATCAGCAGCATCTTGACTCGTGCTTGAGGTCTAATCATTCTCTCAGGTACCGGAGACGCTCAACACTGAAGGTAAAGGTTAATATCAGCACACACCAGAGCAGGGTTTGCTCACTTCTGAGGAGTGCTGTGTTTTGTCTTGGTAGACTGTCTGACACACGCTGAGATAGTCCTATAATTGACAGAAATCACAGCCTATTCCGATCCATTAGGCCCTGAGAGAAATCTCTCTAAAGATGGTTTGTATTAGATTTGTATTAAACGCACGCTTTCAGCAGGACTTTATTTGCTTCTGTTGTACAAGTCCTTTATTTCTGCACGGTATGATTCATTAGTAATAAAACACCTGAAGCAATAAATTAATACAATATAAACATTCATTTATTTATTTAATTGAATTATTTATATTAATTTCAAAATGTACAAATGTTAAACAAATAAATAAATCAAAGCAATTGTTTTCCTTAAATCAAATAACTAATGAATTAATGTTATACTTCCATGTATTGAAGGTGTTTTTCTGAACATGTCGGTCGGTTGTTTTAAATTAAAGAGTACTGGCGTGTTCTCAGCAGACTGTACTGTTTTAGCGGGACGTGACTATTGTGTTTCCAGGTTTATGTAGTGATTAAAGATGCAGGAAGACGCAGATTCCGTTGATATGAATTAGTTATGAATGAGCTAATAGTGATGTGTTACGACAGACTTCACTGCTCAGGACTGCCTCTCACTGAATTGTGGAAATTTCATGGGCATGCAAGAAACGAAGTGTCTTTTTATAGTGATAGATAAATAATGCAACGTATAAACCACGTACTCCATCATATATAGATTTGAGCAAAGATAGTACATTAGTGATGATGCATGTAATAAATAAATTGCAGTATTTGTTGAAGAGTGATGTATTTGAGCTGAATTCCTCTTCAGTGACACATTTCACCCGTAAAGTATTAATAAGGATATTATTTTGTCATGATTATTTTCTGATTGGCGCAGGTGATTGATTGGTGACGGACAGCACGCCGCTTTCAGTCTGCTCTCTGATGATTTCAGTAAAAGCTGCATGAATCTTTCAGTTAGAAAAGCTCAAAATAAAGAAGATCCCTGATCCCTGCTTTGAATCGCTGGATGTTTTTCTCAAACCACCACAGGACCTGAAGGAGAACCGCTCTGATAATTCAATAAGACGTTTACTTAAACTCTTTACGGCGCCGACGTACTGAAAGGAAGAGTAAAATGTTCCCCGCGTCTTCTGTGCTCGAGTCAAGGCTGTGTGACGGATTCAGATCAGTTTATATTAACGGAGAGAATCTGAATAATTGATGCTTCTCAGCATATGTTCATATTTCAGGTGATATTATCTGTGAATCAATAATGTATTAGAGACCAGAACTACTCGAACTTCCTCCTGTTAACATTAGAATAATCAGACATGTTTGTTGATCTATATATAGTATATTATTATGATTTCTGGAGATCACTGAAGACTGGAGTAATGCTGAAAATCACAGATATTTTTAATTCTAATGCTATATCATCATTTCTACTGTATTATGATCAAATAAATGCAGCGAAAGTCATAGATATCGTATAGATTGATGAATCATGCATGTATTAGTGTAAAACAATCATATTTGTTTAATAACCGTTCATATAGCAGATGAAGCATGTTTTATTGGTCATTGCTGATAAGATGGGCTCAACTAATCTTTAATAGCTACTCATTATAATCACAGAATGAGCGTCCCTGTTGATCAGCTGGACAGTGATTAGTGTTCATCTCGGGGCTGTGTTTGTGATGTTTCAGATGCCGCTCGTATGAAGACTGCTGTGGGACGCGCTGCTGCGTCCGAGCGCTCTCCATCCAGAGACTCTGGTACTTCTGGTGAGACTGACCTGCCTTCTGATGCACTGCACGACCTCTTCAGGCATTGAGACAAAACAATTATAACAGTGGTGCACGGTGTGTGTGTGTGTGTGTGTGTGTACTGTGTATGTCAGTACAAAACACATGCATGTATGTTTAAGAAAAATATGTCTACATATTAGATATATTTACAGTGTACACACACAAACAAACTTGTGATTAATTGTCTGACGGCACTATTTAGCCACTTTTGAAATCCTTCAAACAAGCAGGTTTTACAGCAAGAATACAGGATAGAATAAGACTTTTATTTTTTACTTAAATATATCTGATACACTGAATGATGAGGTAATATTTCAGCCATATTCTTTACGTTTTAGTTTTTCTTTTTAAGTTATTTGAAACGTTAAATTGGACACTTCTGAGTACATAATATATGTAATATATATTTAATTTAGTGAAGACAGCAAGACTGGGACATGTTCGACTTCATTAAACGCTTCAGTAAAGCGGTATAGAATTGTGACGTCTGCTGCGCGTGTGATTGGACGGCGGGTGTGTCAGTCAGCTGTGTCTGCTCTCTCATAGGCTGCTGCTGATGATGGGCGTGCTCTTCTGCTGCGGAGCGGGCTTCTTCATTCGCCGGCGCATGTATCCGTCATCGCTCAGCGAAGAGCCCGCCTTCAACGTGTCCTTCACCAGACAACCGGTCAGCTCTCCAGGTCAGCTTCACCGACCCTAAATCTTCATTTTGAAGCCTTTTTTAAGATTCGTAATTTCAGCTTGACTCTTTTACTCTCTCTTGGCAGCCATTTCTTACGATTGCAAATAATACTCGTCTCAAACATGTCCTAAATGTCCATAAATAATATAAATAACGTTTCTTAGCCAAAATGCAGGCATTGAGTTTTAGGGATCTAATTAAAAAGTTAACTCAAAGTGTGTGTGTGTGTGTATATATATATATATATATATATATATATATAAATAAATGCAGTTGAGCTGCTGATGAACAACAGAGTGCTTTTCACACAGAATGCATTTGTGCATTAAAAGAAGCAGACAGTGTAATAAGAATAAAACGCTTGGGTTGCGATGCGAGATGAATCTCTTTAACTCGGTCAGAAAATGCATCTGCGCACAGAAAAGCAGAAAGCCGTAGAAGCTTGTTTCTGCGACTGAAAAAAGAAATGAAAAAAAAAAGTAATTGCGACATTTTTCTCGCAATTGCAAGTTTGCCTCGAACAGATCATAAAGCTCTCAGGCATCGATTCTTTTCTTCTCCGCTGTTTTCATCGACCTGATTGTGATATTCACTAATAATCTGGTTCAAGATCACACCGTCGTCCGCACGTGCACACACTGAATGAAGCGCGCGCGCGTGTGTGTGTGTGTGTGTGTGTGCTCTCTCAGGACTTATAGGAGCTCGTCTTGATTAAGAAACGAGCAGCCAGCCGGGTTCATCACCAGCTCCTCCCGAAACATCTTAAAAAGGAGATCCAGGGAGGTCCAGCAGGAATTGATCGCATTAAGAAAAGTGGCTTTAGATTTGCTCTGGTTTCCTCTGGAAAGAGCTTGTTAAACAGCACAGATGAAAGACCAGAAGATGAGCGTGTCTTTGCTCTGTGAATGTGAACCCATCAATCACACACAACAAGAGCAGATTCTATTAGGACTCGGAATAAACGGCGTCTATTAGACGAAATGAAAGATATTGATTTTATACACATTACTAGACGGAGGTTTGGGGCGAAAACAACATTCTCTTTTGCTCACCAAGGCTTTTATTTGTTTAAAAGTACAGTACAACATCATGAATGTGTGTTAAAGAGTGATTTAAAGTGATTTTCATCATCATTCCTCCAGTCTTCAGTGTCACATGATCTTCAGAAATCAGAATAATATACTGATTTACTGATCAACAAACATTTCTGATTATTATCAGTGTTGAACACAGTTGTGCTGCTCAGTATTTCTGAGGAAACTGTGATGCATTTAATTTTTCAGGATTCACAGATAGAGTTAAAACATGATTTAGGTGTTTATGAGTCTTACTGGATCTAATGGAGAGGTGTGGTGGAGTGTTTGAAGGACACACCTCTTCCTGATTCTGATGTTGCTGATATAAAGTCATCTTCATGATGAGTCCTTGACTCGAACCAAACAAGATTTGGAAACACCGAGAGCGAATTCTTGCTCACTATTAGAGTCGGTAACAGGCCGTTATTACCGGCTCTCGCTCGGAGCCAAAGCGGGCACCTCACCACAGATTTGATTTATTTCCCATCTCTGTGCCAAACCAGCAGAAAACTGCAAATGAGCCATTGTGTTGTGAGCAGACACGTCTCCAACATACGGCCGGCATCGGCCTGCTGTCCTGCTTCTGACCGGCTCTTTTGTTTCCGTGCGTGCGGCACTCTCCATCGTATCAGTCGTGCTTCGGCTCGCAGCTGAATAATCAAGCTTGTTTCTGAGAGTCTCAAACCTGGTACCTGTGCTGGGATCTGGTCTGGTTTTTGTCAGTAAATAGTACTTTATTCTATGCTCCTGTTTCTAATCCCGGCTAGTACTCGGTTTAACAGCTTTGGTAATATTATCTCATACGTGATGCTCTTTGGTCCCTAGCAGAGGTTCATATACTACTGCCGTTAATGGAGAGGATTCCTAGTTTAAATAAACTAAATGGAAAATATTACACAGGTAGGATCTAAAGCATCTTAAAACAAGCTCTTAAATACCAGTATAGTTTGTAATGGCTCTATGCGTATGATCTATAGTCTCAAACACAGCACTAAGATCAAGTACGACCAGCTCAAGTTTCTATTAAGAGGCCTGACTGGAATTCTTTGTAGATATAGATATATATATATTTTTCAGGATAAAGCAGAACTGACATCAGTCTTTATTCAGTCCTGTTGCTTACTGTAGGATAAGAGGACTACAGTGGTTTCATAATAAAGAGTTTTCAACCACTAAAACACACGTCAGGAAAATAGGTCACTTTAGTTTGGCTCTAAACTCAGCACTGAAGGAAAACCAAGAGAGTCATTATATCTTCAGCTTGAGTAGAAACTTGAGAATCTGAAGAAGACTGGAATTGCTTGGTTTTTATTCCTTAAACTGTTTGGTTCAGAGGACAAATTAACATGAAAAAGGAGAAGCTGCCTCTCATTTATCTTACAGTAGATCGTTCAACGGAAAAAACAAAGGGTTTCAATTGTGCTTCATCTAAAGAAGAAAACAAAACCAACTAACTGCCATCAGTATGAGCTTCTCTGTATGATAGATTGAGTAAAAGTCCTCCGTTGATGTAACAGGGGTTTGTAGAGCAGCACAGCCTCCTTCTCCTCTTCCTGCGGCACACAGATGAACACGAGGTCAGATCCTGGTAGTTTGTCGTCCTGCGAGACGCCCTGTGGCTGCTCTTCATTCCCTTCCTTTCAACATCAGACATGTATAAAACCATTTAGACACTCAATAAATAGATTGCTAAAATGAAATGAAAAACGTAACTTTTTCAGTGATTTAGTAGGTACAGGATCTGATAAACATGTTGGTTTAGATGCAGTGATCTACATAAATAAATATAGTTGAAGTTGAAGCACTGACGTTTTATTATATATATATATACATATAGTTTGTTAAACGTTACCCTGGACGACGAATCAGGTCTGAAAAATTAATTATTTTCTTTCGCAATTTACCAAATTATAAATGCTATTTTTCCCCTTGATTAGCTACAAACTGCACATCTGTTAGACTTTTATCACTCTTCTCCACAGTAGGAGTGCTTTAAGATGTTGAGATTTCATGCGTGATTTGATTCACCGTTTCTCCAACAGTCTCCCAGCAGCCGGGCATGCAAGGCTACGGTGACCCCTGCGTCGCCATGACGACGACCCTGACCCCCGCCTACCCGGGTCAGCCGGCCCCGGCCCACATGCTGAGCTCGTACCCCCCTCCGCCCTCCTACTGCAACCATCCACCGCCTTCCTACGAGCAGGTGTTCAGGAACGCCGAGAAGAAGAGCCACAGCGAGTCCTCGCAATGAGACGCTCGGCCCCGCCGCGCTCCACGCTCTTTCTTGCCCGTTCCCAGTTTATTTTAGCGGCGCGCTACGGAGGGGCAACAAAGAGAAGGAAGGTCCTGATGGGATTTCAGACAGACCTCTCTACCTGACAGAGCTTGGAAGAAGCTCAGGAGATGCCCAGAGTCTTTGAGGAGGTGGACGAGCCGGAAGCGGAGCGCACGTCAGGAGCTCGTACTGAACACTGATCCTGCTGGAAGTCAGCCTGTCTCTACCGCTCAACCGCTCTCACCTGTATCTTCAGAACTCACAGCTGCAAGCTCATATCTAACAATTCTGAGAAAAGTGGTCAGAAATGTCAGACAGAAACAATCGTGAGAAGCAAGAATGTGGTTTTTTTAGAATTACAAAATTAACTCACAATTGTAAGAGAATACATGCACTTCAGAATTAGACTTCAGAACTCTATACATCTAACAACAGTTACTTCTTTTCATTTAGTGGCACAAACAGGCTTCCGTACAGACAGGAAGTTGGCTCTAGAAACCCTCGTATCAATCAGAAATAGATGATGAACTCACACGGAGTGAGTCTATTGAAGCCATGCTAACTGAGACATTTACCCCCATCTTTTCTGCTTCATTACACCCCTAGCGCCCCGTTTTTGTGGTTTTGACTCTTGTTAATGGCCCTCTGTGCTCTTCTCCTCCGAGTGAGCAGGTGAACAGTAAGGATTCACCCCCAATGAGAAAAACATCTGCTTCTAGTGTTCTTTGGAGGGAGTGATGCTAGTCTTAGTCTCTTTATCAGCATGAAAAAGCATCAAAAGTGAAGAAAACAGCCATATTTGTGAAACATCTCTGCTGCGTCTAAACACTGAATCAGACTGAACTAAGAATAATCATCTGCAGAGCGTTGAGAACATTTTAGGACTACTAAGAACCTTTTTTGCGATTATGATTAATAATTTTATCAAGAATAATATTGTCTTTTCTCTATTTTTGAGGTGAAATATGAGCTTTGAAATGTTCCTAACATTGACCAGCTGATGCAGAGAGCATTTCTAGTGAATGTGATCCGTACCTTTTTATTTCAATGTGCTTCGTATCAATCCAACGTGATCTGTGATCCGTGACCTGAAAGTTACGTATTTTGCAGACCTGATTACGATTCATACGTCGATGTTGTGACCGTCACCTTTGGGATGAGACGCTCAAGTCCTGATGAGTCCTAACTCCAGTCAAGCGTGGATGGTTTGAGGAGTGTTTCCAGTCCGTTCAAGCCCTGGTTTGTTTTTGTAGTTGATCTATGCAAAGAGAGACGGAGACCATCTGCTAATGCTGGATACTGTTCTTGTTTGTTCTGTTGAAGAGATGTTCAGATTGACACCAGCAACGCTCTCCATGTCACAAAGTCAACCACGATAATAAAGACCCCGTGTTTGAGACTTTGTGTTAACGTGTGTCTGTGTTCAGCATTACAGTGACATCAGATTAATAGATCTCAGGTTAATTAGACCTATCCTGATCAACTCAAGTGTGTGTGTGTGTGTGTGTGTGAGACACTTACCAGAACAAACTGTTTAAGCTCTGTTCTGATTGTGTGAAGATTTGTTCGGTGGATAATAAAGTTAATAAAGCAGCAAGCGACTGAAGATTCAACACATTAGACTTTAGTCTCTGGGAGAGAGGCAGGGAATCTAAAATAATCCTGACAGAGACGCGTCTTTCTCTTGATCTTCTGTTCAAAGCGCTTTCATTTCTTTAAGAGTGAGTGTTTGACCCAGAACGTGAATGAGCTGATAACATGAAGCCTCGCGCCGTCCACATCTGACCCTAGATCTTCAGAGGAACCGTAAAGAAGATGCAGCCCTGCTCCTTGCCGGTTTATAAAAAGGCAAGTCAGCATCCTTGAGAATAATAATAAAAAAAGCACAGCTCTTGATGATATCTTGAGGTCTTATGAAACTGAACATGATATTCAACATATGTAGAACTTTATGAAGATTTGAGCAATTAATTAAAAGGACAACGATATATCAATCTGTTTTATAAATGTTAATGTCTAGGGTGTGCTTTTATTTGATAAAAATTACTTTTTTCAGTGCAAATGTTTAGAAATTAGGCTAAACATTTTTTTTACTTACATGCAAAAAAATTGCCTTGTTTCTGAAAAATGTATCAAAATGTATATATTATTAAAGTTATATATATATTAAAGTATATATTATTGAAAAAATAGTTTTAAGCGTGAACTGTGTAGAAATAAACACTGTATGTCAAAATTATACATTTTTCTTTTGTGCCAGAAATCATGTTCCATGAAGATATTTTGAACTTTCCTACCTGAAATATCAAAACTCAATTTCTGATTCGTAATATGCATCGCTAAGAACTTCATCTGGACGACTTTAAGAGGTGTTTTTCTCAATACTTTAATTTGTGTTGTTTCCAGATTTTCAAATAGTTGCAAAATCCTGCAAACGAACCATGCATCAACAGAAACGAATGAATTCATCCAATCAGTCATTTCATCACAGCCATGAATCACAAAACCACAGGAACACTGAGTCTGCGAGCGCCCCATTCAGAGGTGAGCGGCACTAAACATTCAAGAGCTCTTATTGTTTGTATTTTGTAATAAATCTGACGCCAGCTATCACTGAGATTACAGGAATAAAGTTTAGTGTTTATTTCTGGCGGATGGATATCCATCAGGATGACGACGGCACCCATGGACTCAGCTGAATGACAGCACAGCCTTCGAGAAGTTCAGAAAAAGCCCAATTTATTGACATTCAGAGCACGTTTTGCCTGAGGAAACAATATTTACCAGAGCAGGTGATTCTTCATCCAGACGTCTACCAGAGAAACACAGTACACACTCACTTTAGATTACTTTAGAGAAAGGCACATCCTCATGCACTGCTATCAACCCACGAGCATGCCAGACTAAAACAAAACCAGAGCTCAGCTTTAAATACTAGCCAAAGAACAGCGACATACTGAGAAGACTGCAAGCTACGA
>NC_056722.1:6476040-6478540 GCF_018831695.1 Puntigrus tetrazona | reverse complement strand
GTAACCACTTGTGCACAATATATTATTATTTCTTTGAAAGAAAAAGCAATAAAAAATAATGTTTTTTTTCCAAGCAAATGCCAGATTTAAAGAAAAAAAGGAATTAATGAGAAGGCATGTATTTTATTCCTAAGACGACCATCACCGGTTCAGATCAGCTCAGACGACACACACACGCCAGTGTTCATCTTTCTCTTTCAGTGTCCATCAGGTAGAGAGCAGCGGGACCTGGAGCTGGACACAGGCCACGCCCCTCTGCGTCGCCGTGACGCACGCTCCCGTTGCTGTGCCAACCGCCAGGCCCCAGAGCCAATCAGCTCGCTGCTCCCTCGGCTCCTCCCCCAGCAGCTCAGCTCTGTGCCGCTAGCAGCGTACGTAAAGATGACTTCATGTTCAGTTATTCTGTCCAGTGTGTTAGATTAGCACTCTGCTACCTGATTAGCCTGCATGTACCCTAAATAAATAGTTATGACAGTAATAGTTATAAACATCTCTTGTTTCACAACATACAAGCTAACTACAACTTCTACATGTTTAGTAATAACCTTCAAGGTTTTAGTTTAGCGACACAGTGACCAATTAATCAATAAATCAGCTAAACCTGACGAAAACTGTTCAATTATACTACACAGCATACTAGCTTAGCATTCCGTTATGTGATTAATCTGTTAGCTTAGCTCGTACCCGACACACCTTCAACAAAACCGTTTTTGTTCTTCATTCAGAAGGCCGACCCCAGCGATGAGCGATGTTTTCTTGACGCTCAACTCCACACCCAAACACGTTCAGCAGAAGATCCGACTCACATCTCAATCCTCCGGCTGTCCTTCACACACCTCTCTGTTAGCAGAGAACATCGTTCCTGACTCTCGTTTTAGTGCTTTCCGTAGAAACGGTCCATAAAGGATCCGACTCTTTATGGGCTCTTATAAAGCTCCAGGGAAATGAGGATGTTAAACATGAGAAGCGGTGAAGACGCTAATCCTGGGTTCTCAGGTGTGACACAAACATCTCTCCATCTACACGATTGATCTGGATGCGCTTTTTCACTCAAAAGAACCAGATTTTGGAGCAAACTTTTCATGCAGCCAAGAAGAGACAGAAAGATCAACAAGCAAATCATTCCTGCTACAATCAATACATAACTGATCAACAAAACACAAAGAGAAACTCTAATGCTTTAAATACAACTGCTATCTAATTATTCGTTTTTAAAATACTAAACGAGCATAGAGACACAGAGACACACAAACACACAGAGAGACACACACACACAGACAGAGACACACACACAGACAGAGACACACACACACACACAGAGACACACACACAGACAGAGACACACACACACACACACACACACAGACACACACACACAGACAGAGACACACACACACAGAGACACACACACACACACAGACAGAGACACACACACAGACAGAGACACACACACACACACACACACACAGACACACACACACAGACACACACACACACACAGAGACACACACACACACACAGACAGAGACACACACACACAGAGACACACACAGAGACACACACAGAGACAGAGACACACACACAGACAGAGACACACACACACACACACACACAGAGACACACACAGAGAGAGAGAGACACACACACAGACAGAGACACACACACACACACACACACACAGACACACACACAGACAGAGACACACACACACACACACAGAGACACACACACACACACACAGAGACACACACACACAGAGACACACACACAGAGACACACACACACACACACACACACACACACACACACACACACACACACACACACACACACACACACACACAGAGACACACACAGATCAGCAAATAGCACCAGCTTTACTGTAATATTTATTTATTGTAAATATATCTATTTAAAAGGAAATCTTTAGTAACATTATAAAAGACTAAGTTTTTCCAGCTTGCTTCTCCTCCCAGATGCTGATCTTTACACACTGATGTACTGAAGTCTTCACTAACAGGGTCAGGATTAGCTCTGTGTCTCAGTGCTGAGTCTGCATGAAAGTGCTTCCTGAAGACGTGGGCTAAACGCCCGGGCACCCGTCCAGCGCAGTTTACAGATCAACATCTTAAAGTTCAACATGAATTATTCATCACCTCTGCAGACCTCTAATCAATGCTGTTAACTTCAGCTAATATAAGAGAGTCCAGAAAGGAAGGAAAGACTGAACTACTTCCACACGCTGGTCTTCAGTGCCTCCGTCACGCTTCAACAGATCGGTGTTGTGTGTGAGGAACTCAGAGATCTTCAGCTCAACAAACAACTGTTTCCACAAAACACACGACACACTTTTGTTTTCTGCAAGGTCTGAAAACATCTCTTCTCCAGATGTTCACTGAAGGACTGGAGTGCTGGGATCACGGCACCCATTCACATACATTACAGAGAACTTTATTAGTTTGCTTTATTTTATCACTTTATTCCCAATCCTCTGAACAAA